>NW_022170250.1:14472577-14602850 GCF_008802855.1 Photinus pyralis
CAGTCCGTTACAACTTTAAAATGCAGTGACCCATGTAAGTAAATCCTAAATCTTTTAATTGACTCTACTACCGCTAGCGTTTCTAGCTCGAAAGAATGATAAAATGATTCGTCCACGGTGGTAGCCCTGCTGTAGTACGCTACTGGTTTCAAAGTATTGTTTGAAAACTGAAAAAAGATTCCCGCAATACCTTTCGAACTAGCATCTGTATGTAATTCTTTTCTTTCTTTGGGGTTATAAATTGCTAAGACAGGTTCGCTCGATAATTTTGTTTTAATTACATTAACTACGTCGTCCTGATTTTTACCCCAGCTCCACGGTATACTCCCTTTCGTAACAATTTAGTTAATGGTGATACGATCTCTGCGTGATTTTTAATGAATTTTCGAAAGTATGAGCTAAGACCCAAAAACTGTCGTATTTCATGCACATTTGTTGGAGTCTTAAAATTTTGTATAGCTTTAACCTTTTTTGTACTCGGTCGTATTTCATTTTCACTAATTTCGTAACCTAAAAATTCAATTTTGTCTTAAAAAAGAAACACTTTTCTAAATTTAATTTCAAATTATTTGTTTCGCAGAGCGTTAGAATATTTTCCAATTTTTGCATGCCGTCTTCGATAGTGACCGATGGAATTAATATATCGTCTAAATACACTACCACTTCTTTGTAGCGCAGTTTGCCCAAGACATTATTTACCCATCTTTGAAATACCGAAGGGGCGTTACATAAACCAAAAGGTAAACGGAGGAATTCGTATTGACCGTCGGGTGTCACAAATGCCGTTTTATGTACCGAGTCTTTTGCAAGTGGAATTTGATAATAGCCCTGTTTCATATCTATGCTGGAAAAGTACTTATTTCCGCCTAATCTATTGATGAGCTCCTCTATGTTTGGCAAAGGATATCGATCTTTAACGGTAATGGAATTTAGTTTGCGATAATCTATGCAAACTCGGTAATCGCCCATTGGTTTCTTTACCAAAATTGCCGGACTCGCGTATTGGGAACTTGACTCTTGAATAATTCCTGCTTCAATATTTTCACGCATTCTTAATTTTTCCAACTCCGACAATTTATAAGGTTTATAAAAAAATGGGTTGATTTGAGGTCAAGTTAATTTTAAACTCGGCTCCCTTTATAGTTCCCAAGTCGGAACTACCCTTAGCGAAACACGTGTCTTTGGAATTTATTAGTTCTAATAGTTTTTTGTAACATTCTTTTGCGAGCTGTCCCTGTTTAATAAGCGATTCATCAATTTTATTTATTGGAATAGTTTTTCGGACATTAACGTTATTTTGTTTTAACGTAACCGATTCAGGTTTTACAATTAGCATTACATTTGGGTCATTTATTACTGGCTGCCCTATAATGACATCTACATCACCCATATCTGTGTCTACCACAATTAATTGACTGCAAATTTTTATGCCACTTATAAGAATATCTGTTTCGACTATTCCTTTTGGAACCACTAAATTGCTTCCAAAACCTTTAAGCATCTTATTGCACGGTGTCAAAGGCAACTGGGTTTTGCGTATCACATTTATATTGGCCACATTAATTGTACTACCCGTGTCAAAGTACCCTCTGAATGTAAGATTACTAATGCAAACTTCTACTTTATATAAATCATTCGTTACTTGCCTTAAGGTTTTTAGCGCATTTCCACAAAAATAAAAAAAAAATGCGCTATTGTGGCCACTTTGTCCGTCCGTCCGTCCGTCCGTCCGTCCGTCCGCTAACTTTGCGACGCTACTAGTTTTTTATTTTAAGAGCTATTGTTCTACTTTTTTCGCTATTTGGTTCGTTATGGTGTCGAGTCTTGTACCAAGGAAGGAATTTTTTCTGTACCGCTTACAAAAAAGTTATTGTAAAAAAAACAAAAAACCGTTTTTTACATGTTCCATAATTTTACACTTTTGCCGTTTATTAACGATCCTAGAGATCGTTTATAATTTTGCATTGCTATCTGTCGTCTGCCTGTTGGTCTGTCCGTCTGTTTCTTTGTCTGTCTGTCCATCTATCTGTCCGTGTGAACGATAACTTTGTTTAGAAATGTTCGATCGCTTTTACATCTCCGTTAGTTATGAACTAAATTGCATGAAATTCAATATGGGCATAGCTTTAGCCATATAATACGCAATGCCAAAAGTTGAATCGAATCGATTCAAAATTCACAGTGCCCTTTTCGCACATCGACCATTTATAAACCGAATTGCAAACTTTGTTACTTATAAAAGTGTTTAAACGAAATTTGGTACATAGGCACTTGGAATAAAGGAAAATCAACCGCCAATTTCAAAATTTGGTTTTGCGCATGCGCAGTGGCAACTTTTTTATTTATGGAAGAATTTAAACGAAATTTGATACATAGGCACTTGGGATAAAGGAAAATCAAACGCCAATTTCAAAATTTGGTTTTGCGCATGCGGAGTGCCAACTTTTTTATTTATGGAAGAATTTAAACGAAATTTGATACATAGGCACTTGGGATAAAGGAAAATCAAACGCCAATTTCAAAATTTGGTTTTGCGCATGCACAGTGCCAACTTTTTTATTTATGGAAGAATTTAAACGAAATTTGATACATAAGCACTTCGAATAAAGGAAAATCAAACGGCAATTTCAAAATTTGGTTTTGCGCATGCGCAGTGCCAACTTTTTTATTTATGGAAGAATTTAAATGAAATGTGATACATAGGCACTTGGAATAAAGGAAAATCTAGCGCCAGTTTCAAAATTTTATTTTGCGCATGCGCCGTGCCAACTTTTTTATCTATGGAACTATTTAAGTGAAATTTGATACTTAGGCGCTTGGAACAAAGGAAAATCTAACATTAGTTTTAAAATTTAGGTTTGCGCATGCGCAGTTCCAACTTTCTTATTTAGAAAAGCATTGAAATGAAATTCTTCTCATAAACTGAAATTGAAGTAGCACGTCAACAATGGATTGCCCATCTGCAACGCTATCTTTCATATTTGTGGCCGGATTTTTACGATTTTAACAGAAGTTGCATCTTACAAATGGGAAATGAATGCAAGTGGAAATGCGCTTTATGTAAATCGTTTACGATTACTTTTTAACTTGTTTGTTCGGTCGCTGTATTCGGCTGCACTTTTGATTTTCCAGAGACACGGAATACTTCTGCATAACTCAATAAATTCCGTGAGGAATTGCTTATTGACTTGCCTTAAGTCAGTCATTATCTCAAATGTGCATTAAAATGTGCATGTGCCACCACTGATAAAACCGTCGTGTTTAGCCCACACAACTCGTGTTTACCCGAAACGATGGAACGAAAACCGACAAAAATCAAGCACAACTTGATATTTTGGAACGACGGGTAAAACCGACGGTTTTAGTCCACAAACCTCGGTTTTGCAACAGTTTTAACCGAACCGTCTTACCCGTCGGGTAAAAACGTCGAGAAAGAACGAGGTGTGTGGGGCCCTTTAGAGAAAGATAGCTTATACTACCTGACAATTTGAACGAATGCTTTTGTTTTTGAAAGAAATTCAGTGACTTGTAATATACTTGTCAAACGTAAATTACAGAATAAGTACTCTGAACATGAACTAAAATCGTGATGTAAATGCACCGCGTAGAAAGAAAAGAACTGCTAATTTCGAGGTCTTATCATATTAGGTCGACGATAGATCACCTCAAATAATTCTTCGTCATCGGATTCGAATAAGTCAAGAAAATCTTGATCCATTTGGAATGTAAAATAGGTTACTTATATCCTTCAAGAAAACATAGTATATGTACCTATTTGCGTACTTCTACTTACATACTTCAATTTCTTTCTTCCTATTTAGTATAGGTACGGTTGGTAATTTCGCAAATTTTTAAAACGTCACCAGTTTACTAGAAATTTGACGCAATATCCTGGGGTTATGTTGATAACTGCAGATAATCTACCCAATAACTTTATCTAGAACTTATCCTGCCGATAATATTTAAACAAGGTTCGATATACCCGAAGTGACGCTGTTAAATATAAAATTTAAAATTTATTTTATCGCTTTGCCTATTTTATTATCTCTAGGTGCAGCGCAGAGTGCAGTTTTAAAACTCACTTGCCGAATATTCGTTCAACGCTACACACGCCAACTGCATCAAGTTCAATTTCATTTTGTATTAATTATTGTGATACTTGTATACGTCAATTTCACACAAATCCTTTCTTTCCGATCCTTTAATTTGTGTAAAGATCATAGAGACAAAATATTTGGGGGTAAGTCATTTTTTTATTATTTTATCACTAAAAGATTAATCAAAATTACAGTCCGCTTTTCGCTTTTGTAACAGACGCTAACTGTCGGTTTACCTGGAAGATATCTTATACTTGACTTTATCCCGAGATGGAAATACCGGCCCTAAGAGTATACACAAACCAATTGTGTAAGTAGATAGTACCACCTACTCGACACGATGTGGCAGCACAATTTATTTACTACAAAGGTAATACTTCACTATTTTTCGATTTTAAAACATGCTGCGACCTCAGATATTTAATAGCTGAATCATGGTTGCCTCATTTCATAACTGGTTCAATTTTTTAATTCGCGGTAGATTTGGAGTAGGGGAAATTAAATACTTAGGGTATAAATTCTCGAGTGAAGGGATAATGATAGATGAAGAAAAAATTGATGCTATAAAAAATATGCCTCAACCTAAAAATAAAAAAGACATACAAAGATTCCTAGGTTTTATCACGCATGTTGGTAGATTCATAGAAAATTTGTCAGAAAAAACTCAACCACGAACTCAAATAAAAGAGAACCGATGATTTCACACGAAATAATTAAAAAACCATGGCAAAAAGTGGGCATTGACTTATATGAAGTATCTGGTAAAATTTATCTAATTGTGGTAGACTACTACTCAAAATTTCCAGAAATCTCGAATCTTCATAAAAACTTAACATCTAGTAACATAATTAACAAATTAAAAGCAATTTTTGCAAGACATGGAATCCCAAAAATAGTCGTTTCCGACAGTGCAAAACAATTCACAGGCATTGAATTTCAAAATTTTAGTAAACAGTGGAATTTTTTATCAATAACATCCTCTCCGCATCACCAACAGTCAAATGTACAAACGGAGAGAACCATTCAAACAATAAAAAAATTAATTAAGAAATCAACTGAAAATAATGAAGATATTTATCTAGCATTATTATAGCTTTCCGTAACACTCCTGTTTACAATTGTTATACACCATCTCAAATTTTAATGTCCCGATACCTCAGAGACAACTTGTTAATAATTGATTCAAAGTTAAATCCAAAATTAATTAACAACACAAAACTTAATCAGAAAATTAGTAATTCTCAATCGTACAACAAAAAGCAATATGATAGTAAAGGTGTAAGACCGAGACAAGATTTTAAAATCGGCACAGCCGTTTGGTATCAATTAAAACCCAAAAGCCTATGGAAAAGGGTAAAATAGTAGACAAACCTAGTAATACAACTTACAAAGTGCAGACATTAGATGGTAAGGTGTTAATTAGAAATAGATTTTATATTAGACAATGTCACACAAATAATGTAGAAAATAAGGATAAGTATTATTCAAATTTTGTATATGAATTTGATGATGACAATTTAGATTCACATCAAAATGTAATTAGTAATAAGGATAGCGATCATTCTAAACCAAGTGTAAGTGCAAGTGACGAGAGAAGCAAAAGACAAATTAGACTACCACCTGCTCTAAATGATTATGTTCTTTATAAATAAGGGAGATGTGGTGTATGCAACCAATCATACACTAAAGTATTGTAATGTCTATGTACATATTGTATCAATGTTCAATGTGAATAAACCAGTTCGTATTTGACTATTAAAGAGACATGACAGCCTACACAAGTTGTACATTATGTACAATGAACGATAGAGAGCCGACCGCATCCACTACAAAATACTGCGTATACATTAAGTAGGTAACGTCATTATAGTGTGATCTGTAGCGAAGGATGGATTGGCAGACTACCTATTGCGTATACCATCGCCAAAGCATTGAGCACTGCCGAAAAGGACTGCTCTGTGCTGTACAATACATTGGCAATACGCAACCCGGTAACGCGTTACGCACATCAACACCCAAATTCAAGAAAATCTTCCGAAGATTTATGAATTTCTGTGTGTTATTGGAAAAGAGACATACCTCCATCTATATCTAGATGGTAGCGTCAATTTTACTTACATTTCCCAAAGCAATAACAGCAATATCCATATCGGAAGGGCTAATACCTAATGACTTCGCTACTTGTTGGTAGTTTACCAAGATGGTAAATGATTCGAGAATCTGCCTCTTAGTGGCTGCAGCACAATTCAGGTTTTACCACATCTTCCCTTGCCACAAATTTATACTCGTAGCACCTTATAGATGTGGCAAACACAACTTTCCTGCCAAGTAAAGGACAATAGGTCTTTTTTGTCCCTGATCGGTATAAGTGTAATCTATAAGAGAGGCTTTGAAACTATCATTGCGAAGTGCTTTTATGAAATTTGCAGGCTGCTTCTGACTGGGGACCAGAAATTGAGTAGGATTGTATGCTGTCCTTATTTTGATCCCAACGATCATATTCTGCATCCTTCATGGAAGGAGCAACTATCCGTCAAAAGTCAGATGAACTTCTCTCGCTGACACAGCACAAATCTTGCCGAAGATGTGTTCAGAAAATCCCTCAAAGGTTTACCGGGGTTCTTTTCAGAAATTCAGAAAAAATAATCCATTATTATTAACATGTCAGTGCGGAAATGTTGGAGCGTTTTGGGTTACCTTAAAAAAGGTTGGTGTAAGAAAGTAGGTACTCATCTGCGTTCACAGCATGTACCACGAAGAGGGTGGCCATTAGTGTTTTGATATAAATGGTGAAAATACGACTTTGTACCTTATCATTTGATACCTACACATATTTATTTAAAACGTAGAAAATCATCATTGTGACACCGAAATAGAAAAAGAGATTATCAGATACGCATGTTTCAAGTGGGTCGAAACAGTACCTACCGTTATCAAAGGGACTCCTCTGTAGAGGTTTGTTTACTGCTAAATTTAGGAAACAAATTGCTTGAATATCATGTATTTTGTTCATTTTAGTAAATAATGAAAGAAAAACTGAAGGACGACTCCTTAAATTGATTACCTACTTGCATCTCGTATTCCCATAAGAAATTCATTTTATTGTATTTTTCTAACATAATTTTATCTCTCTCTTTTTATACGAAATGCAGAAGAACGAATCAGAACAATAGTATCAACTTTAATTTGAAATGATTGTTTCTATTATAGTCAGTACCTACCCCAGAGGCCGGGGCGCCAACAGCCGCCATCGATGCGCCGTAAAAGATAAGTCACCGAGGATAAGAAACAAAAGAAGACGTAATGCGTTCTTTGCAAGATATGTGATTTGCAGACTTGGCAGGTATGCAGGAATTTTCGAGATCTCGTGAACTTTCTAGAAACTTTCCGTTTGCTTAAATAGAAGCGTGTTTAAGTTCAGTTCCCACATCGACGCTGAAGTAATTATTAGTGAAGTTCGCGCTCTACATGTTATAAATTGTGCTCGTGTTCACATGGTATCAACCGTTTTACAAAAGGGAATCACTTCGCCTCAAGAGCCATAAAATAGAAAATTCAAATGTCCCCTCAACTCTTCAATCCTGCTACATCCTCAATTTTTCAATTTTCTACATTGTCTCAGTGCTGAGATCCTAAACCTTCCGACAGACAGACGGATTTTCATACAAAATACGCAAAAATTGTTTATCTTATCCCTTTAATAAATGCTTACCAGTTTCACCCGCAAGCACCACGAAACAGTTCTGATTGATCTGCTCCATAATTTCCTGTTCCTCTGCGAGTATAGGCAGTTTCAGTCTTGCATTTTGTATAACCGCCAACGATTGACCGGCACGAATGCTGCCGGCTTACGTTCCACCACCTTAGCTTCTTTAAGCGGCACCTCTTCTGAACCATTAAAGGTGCCTTACCTGCCTGATCTTCGATCGGAGCATTTGTACCGTTCACGACCTCTGCCTCAAGCAGTACTTCATCTACTTTCACTTTTTTCAAGGACTCGTCGCTACTCTCAGAATCCGAGCCCGAGGATTCGAACCCGATGGCATTGGGATCGTCCCTCTGTGCCTCTCGAGCGAGAAATATACGTTTACGTTTTGATCCGGCGATACTGTTAATCTTAAAGGGCCGCTCGTCACCGTCCGATTTCGCCCTCTCTTTCTAGCGCATTTTCCAACGAAGTTGGGTGCGCTGTTGCAGCCACTTTCTCTGTCAGTCCGGTCTGTCCGAGGCCTTAACTACTCCTACAGTTTTCAAGATATTTAGTTCGTTCTTTTTGCATTCGGTAGCGTATAGCCCTACCACCAGAGCCAAGGAAAATCTTCACAATTAAACTGCGCATGCGCAGAGCGCGCAATGTCAACTTCCTTATTTATTAATATATTTTGTTGAAACTTTAACCACAGATACTTCTGGTGAAGGCAAATATATCGCAACCCAACGAGCTGCCCGCGCGACGACTTACGCCTGTCTTCCTCTTCTTCTTCTCGACGACTTTCTCGAGCCGTTTTCGTTGCTTCTTGCTGAGAATTCTCGTCACCTTCTACTATTGTCGTTATCTTCGTTTTGCACTTCTTCGATGGTAAAACCAAATCGAGATGTATCTGGAATTGGGTGGTAAATTTGTTATTAAAAGGATTTAACAATAATTGACGATGAAAACGCGTTGGACGACGCAAATGACTTGCTTTTTAATTTTCTAATCGACGTCCAAACAACCATTGAAGAAGTAACTGTGGACATCAACGAACTTTGATTGATTGTTGCGTTGTAGATTCTACCGAGTAACGATCCTCATGGTCAGCCCACTTTCAACACAATCGACTACATTAATAGCTTATTTCCGACAGAGCAGTCACTCTCAAATATTGAAGAAACTGTCAGTCGAATGGAGGAGAAGATTCAGGCGATCGACGACGAAATGAGCACAGTCGTTCGAGGGCAGCCAGGACGGCCGACAGGCTCTCGACGAGGCGCAGCGGGTTATCAGTGAGCTATTCGTGCAAATCAAGGACATAAAGGGACGAGCGGAGAAGTCTGAGGAGATGGTACGAGAAATCACGCACGATATCAAACAGCTCGATTGTGCGAAACGAAATTTAACTTTGGCGATTACCACACTGAAGCACCTTCATATACTGGTGGGGGGAGTGGATACGCTTAAATCGCTTACAGAAAAACGACAGTACGGCGAAATAGCGCTACCTCTACAAGCAATAAGCGAAGTGATGACCCACTTTGAAAACTACACGGACATTCCGCAAATCAAGAGTCTAAGTGACCAGGTCAAGTCGATCCACCAAGATTTGGCGCAGCAGATCACTCGCGATTTCAAGGAGGCGTTCTCCGGTGCGAACGCGAAAAGTTTCATACACAATAAGCAGCTGGCGTCCGCTTGTCTTGTGGTCTCGGCGCTCGAGCCGAAAGTGAAACCCGACCTGCTCAAGTGGTTCATCAATCTTCAATTGCAGGAGTACATGCATCTCCTTAACGAAACTGAGGACACCGCGTGGCTCGACAAGATCGACAAGCGGTACGCGTGGCTCAAACGGCATCTGATCGAGTTCGAGGATCGGCTCGGCGGCATGTTCCCGCGGAATTGGGAGGTGTCCGAGCGGATCGTTCTGCAATTTTGCAACGCGACGCGCGAGGAGCTGCCTAAAATCATGACGAAGCGGAAAAGTCGGCGAATTTCGAGACGCTACCCGCGCGACGCTTTACCGGCGTGACGATATCTGAGAGTGGAGACGCAGGGAACAAGGAGGGCGCAAGAGGCGTGCCAGGTAAGAATGTTATTTTGAGCGCTTCTTTTGAGACAAGGCCCAACTCAATCGAGCGGATTCACTGCAACTCATTTAAATAATGGCGGTTACTTATACTTATCCAAATAGTCGGAATGAAATCTCCAAATTCGGCAGTCCAGCAATGCCCTTGTGAGGTCGAGTGGTGCAAAACAAAAAATTAGGTCATTGCCCTTGGATTACCTCCAGAATGTAATTAGACACTACGCCCTTCGACATTGAAAATATAACCTGACACCACAGAAATGGGTTCATTGTTCTTGAATAACCGAGAAAATGGAATTGGACACTACATAACAATGACGTCATTGACCTTGGATGTTCTTGAGATTATACCCACATAGCATTCGATATCTAAAGTATATACATTTTAAATCCATAATGTACAGGGAATATCCTGTACATCTTATGTATATACTATGTATATTCATTATAGACATATGTATTTTATGTCCAGTATGGATATTCTATAAATATACATTTTGGATGTGCTATGTATATACATGGGATTATGTGTTGCAAATATGTATTAGTGCGAGGTGTAAAGATTGGATGGGAATTATTATAAGGACAAGAATGACAGGTATGTTAGCAACCTATTTGTTATGAACTCGCGCTATTATAGTGTTGAACAAGAACACGATCAAAATGACTCAAGACTACAGTGTTAAATAAAACAAATTATTTTCCATTGTATACTAGGAGACTTAATAAACAAAAAGCTCCACTCCGTGAAAAGAATTTATTTATGTAGGTATAGATGCTAGTAAACTTCCCGAATGTTAGAGGAATCTCTATAGAACATCCATTCTGAATGTATACAATATACATAGAATATCCTACTGAACATCTTTGCATATCACAGGAATATTCATGGTATATCCAGTTGTCAGTATACCAATATACATAGCATGTCTGATGTATATACATCAAGACATCCAAACCGTATATACTATGTATTATGTGAAGTCTGCCAAACTTATATCCCATGCACATACATCGGACATTTGCGACATACTTTTCCACATTCTATGGATATACAGTATCCCACGTGGAATGTACATGGTATATGCAGTGTATATAGGTCTGCTATGTGGGTATTTTGACACCAGAATTGCCATTGACCTTAGGTGACATTGAAAATGCAATTGGATACCGCAGTTGAGGTCACTGACCTTGGATGACCTCGAACGTCTAATTTAACACCACATCAATTGACCATGTAAGACCTTGTAATTTGACAAATCAACTACAGCGTGCACTTTGATTTTTATTATTCATTGAATCCTGTTTTTAACTAAAAATTGTTGATTATTGAAACGTATTTACAAGTAAAAAGTCATAAGTCATCAAATGGGAATGCCTCATCATCGCTCAGATCTCCTGTTGCAGTCGAGCTATAAAAAATATTTAGTTAAAATCATTAAAAATAAAACGCTGACAATCATGTTTATAATAAGCATGTACGCAGTACATATACTTGGCTGCTATTTTTGCAGTGTTCTTGGCAGTTAGAACTCTGTAGGGTGCAGGGAAGGCTGTTTCGTAAGCATGAGCACCTCATGGTCTCACAAGTTGACTTGCAGCCGCATTTTCCTACGATTGAGAACGCTTTCCCTTTTGATGGGATACAAAGTTACGCAAGAAGAGGCGGACGGGCGAATCATCCTCCATGCGAAACATATGGTGGAGCATGGAGCCCAGAACATCCTCGTCCACTCTTGAGATACTGACGTTCTGATGGTCATATATATTTTGTTTTTTTTTAAGTACTCGGACTGAAAGAAGGATATCTGTCAGGTGTTGGGCCCTAGCGTCGATATATAGCGACCCATTTGATTGCATTAGAAGAAGAAGAAAATTCACAAGCCCTATGGGACTTTCATTGTCACACAGGTTGTGGCACAACGCCCTGCTTCAATTCTATTGGAAACAAGAAGGCGTTTATGACTTGGATGAAACGCCCGGACGTGACACCAGCTTTACTTGAACTCTCCAATTCACAAAGAGGAATAACAGAAAAAAACAATTAAAACTTTAGAAGAATTTACTACCGTTCTCTATGACCCCGAAGCACAGGAGAAATCCACTCCTAATGTGGGAAAATATTTATTTTGTACTAAAAATAAATTACTGCAGTTCCTGTCCCCAATCAAGCAGGTCATGTGTTGTGGGGGCACTGCTTCTATCCTACTGAATGCCCTCCACATCCGTCAACTTGGGGATGGACACGAGGCAAAGTGGGCTGGGAACCCAACTGGACCAAATAGGTGTAAATATGAAAGGAGCTCACAATCCTAGGGAAATGCGGCTGCAAGTGAACTTGTGAGACCATAAGGTGTTCGTGCTTGCGAAACAGCCTTCCCTGCACCCTACAGTGTTCTAACTGTCAAGAACACTGCAAAAATCGGAGCCGAGTATATATGTAACTACAATTGTACATGCTTATTTTATAAATATGACTGTCAGAGTTTTATTTTTAATGATCTTAACTAAATATTTTTTTATATCTCGAGTTCTCGACTGCAACAGGAGATCTGAGCGATGATGAGGCATTCCCATTTGATGACTTATGACTTTTTACTTGTAAATACGTTTCAATAATCAACAATTTTTAGTTAAAACCGAATTCAATGAATAAGTTTCATCTTTGCACTTAGTTTACACCGACCTTTTTATTCAAAATACTTATTCAAAATTCATAAAAAAATAACTATTTGTATATTAAGAGCGCAATAGTTATTTATGTATCAAGGGCGATATTTATGCCGAGGGCGACAGAGACCGAGGGCCTCTGGCCCGAGGGATTGTAAGTCGTCCGAGGGTTAAATATCCAGTAATGCCTGAGGTGCATACAACATTTTATTTTTCATCGTTCCAAATAATGCATTTCCAATATACAAATGTAATGATTATTGTTAGTGCTTCATACGAATCAAGTAGCATCTTTTTTTATTACATAACTCCGTCAATATATTTGACAGGCAGTTTGAGGGCATAATGAGAGGGCATAATGGATTGTCATCTCATTATTCCCTCTCATTATGCCCTCGGGCGTCATAGACTGCTTTATATATCTCATATGACAGATATAATTGACATATAATAAAATGAAAAATAAAATGATATATTGCGTCGATTGAAAGAGACATTTGCCGCGCCACATAAAAGATGTCATTTACTCGTTGTCATTGGATACTCTAAGCAATGCATATTTGTATTATAGTTTATAATTGGGAGAGCGAGGGTTTTTTTTTATTTTGTCGCTTATAAGCGACAAATTGACATTCCTCGAAAAATATGACGTTTGCGTTGTCAAATAGGAGCGCAAATGCCTACTTTGGATATCGATTGTAGGAAAAGTGGGTCTTTTTTGGTAATCTTCGCCCAGAAGAACCTCAAAAACGCCACCTTAACCACGAAAATCGGTCAAACTTTCCAAGAAACTTTCGAATCCTGTCGGACGTTAGAGATATCCTCGGAGATATCATACAATCATGCTTCCCACACAGAAATTAGCTGCGGATATTGGGCCGTATGAATAAAAGTAAGCAAATGCTTATACTTGCAAAATTTAAAGTAAATACTCGTAAGTGCTCCTTCGCACTGGGCGACTTAGGAACCCTTCTAAGCAAAAGGAAAGGACGCAGTACAGCGCTGCTAAACCATGCTAAACAGACCAGTATAAAGGGGCAGTTACGAGTAGGTATTTACTTGAATTTTGCAAGTATAAGCATTTGCTTACTTTTATTCATACGGCCCATTGTTTTTGTCGTTTTCACCCTCGGAAACCTCGTAAACGTCACCTAAACGTTTAAAATCGCTCTTCTCTTCTCTTAAAGGTATGATAAGTAACGTTACTACAAATAATGAATGACATACGGAACTATGCACGGAGTCTCCTCCTCAAATCATTTTCTGCAAATGCAAAAGATGTCTTTGCCTCGTATCCTTATTGTTGGATGCTCTCACAAACGCACGTAGTTTAGAGTAGGTCTGCTGCAAAATCTGTTCCACTTACTAATCGCAGTATTAATATGACGACAATGTACAGGCGTTGAGTTATTTAAAATGGGCCATAGGGAAATTAAATTGCGCCACAGTGGGCACAGTAGCTGAGTGGTATGCGAGCTATTCAATGTCGAGTATCGGGTATTGTTTGATTGCCGGTGGAAAACAATTCGAGCACAGATTGTAATTTTATACGTTTATATATCTCATTTGAATAAATTTATTGATTTAAGATACAATTTCTACAGTACTGTGGCAGAGATGATTCGCGAGGAAGCTATGACTGAAAGAATTGATGCAATGTAAATTTTCCCTATGGCCCATTTTAAATAACTCAACGCCTTTACATTATCGTATGGCCCGTCTTAAAAAAAACACAGTGTATATGGCAGCATTAACGATCCACTTAAGACTATCTTTGAAAAAGATTTTTCCTATTCATCCACGTCAACAACCTTTCATATTCTTTATAATTTGAATTTTGCAGGTACTAACTTTTTCTGCTTCAGCAACAAGCCACTGAATGGACTTCTTCAACCGAAGGCGGTGATTTTAATAAGCAGGTAGTAGGGACGTTTTCAAATGACTGTAGTGACGTAATAAAATTGGTGAACAAAAAACATGTTATTCAATCAAATTCGGCAGTAAACAAACCACTCAAGAAAATTTCCTTTGATAACGATACTGTTTCGCCACACCTGAACGAGGCGCCATCCCGCCATCTGATAATTCAAATTAATTACCTACTTTTAGGGGGGTAAGTAGGTATAAATATGTGCGTCAAGTGAGTAGGTAGCAAGTTATATTTTTACCATGTATATCAAAACACTATTGGCTACTCTCTTTTTAGTTCATGTTGTCAATGCATGTGAGTATACACTTCCTTTTCAGAAATTTCTAAACGTTTCATTTCAGCACTGAACTGTTACGTATGCGACAGCTCAGAGGGCGACACTAATTGCCGAAGTGGATCGGGAGTTCGTAACGTTACATGTTCACCCCCACCTTCGAATCACGTGAGGGTGTGCCTTGCATTTGCGGAAACTGGTAAATGAAAAGTTAATAACTGCTTTTTCTATTATTTACTTCTTCCGTAGTGAGCGGGGTGACAAAATATATCAGAAAGTGCGACGGTGAACTGATAAGTTCAGCTTGCGATGAAATGAGAAACCGTGGTCGAGACATTGGCAACTGTTATTCTTGTTACAGTGATTATTGTAACGGAAATCCTCTTTAAAAAATGTCGAAGGATATTAATTGAACTGTGTGCATATTTCAATAAATTGTAACATCAGAGACTTAAATATAATTTATAGGAAATGAGTGAAGCAAAGCTGACTTGGTTTCCGTATCCTGTTTTCCGTTCATTTCCCTTTCCAATTTCCGATATCAGTTCTTGTTGCCTTTTCTGCATGTTTCCATCCCTGAGTTCCATCTCGTGTCCTTCCGTCGCAAGCCTCCCCCATTTCTCTTTTCACTTCACTTATTGCTCCACGTTTCGGTTTTGTGTTGGTCTCCAATATTAATTGTTTTCCGATTCTGTATTTTTGAATATCCTCTCGTTTGGATCCCCCTATTCTTATTTCCGCTTTAGCTTAGTTTCCCGATCGGCTCAAAGCTTAAAATCTGACTACCGTCCCCGTTCGTTTTATTCCTGTCCCGATCTCCCGTGTCTGTTTGGAAATTTTGAAAAACTTCAGAAACGGAAATGGGCAAAGGATTCGTTCGTTCCCTTGATGGTGATGTTTTTGGAAAATTGGTCAACATACAGATCAACCTAAAATGCCAAGATACCGCGCCACCAAAAGAGTATCCCTTCCTCTAAGGGTGACCTGGCCCGTGTGGTTAGGCACCCATCGGGCGCGTCCCCGGGTGGCGGATAGGGGAAAGCCCATACAGACACTTGAATGATCGTACGTGACTCGTGCATCGGTGTGGGTAGTGACGATTATAAGTGGCTCGTCGGGGCTAAAACCCAGACTGGTAGCGACGAAGGTCGTCGCCGCGGACCAACCTCCCAAGTCAAGGTGTTAGCGACCGTGCCGAGGACTGCGTGGCACTGGGGTGCAGTGTCGATAACGGTGCCCCTCGGATACCGGGCGACCTCCGAGTGGTGGCTCCTTTCCTTTGGGAAGGGGCTGGCAGCCAAGCCCTGGGCAAGCGGCTCTGCCCAGGTGAGACCGCATTTCCGCACTACTCGTGGGAATTGTATGGAATCTTCACACAAAACCTTTCTGGGCTCCTCGTCAGAGGGGACCAACAAGCCGGGCCCTCAAAAGGGGCCCGGTAACGGGGCAGTCTCCTCGAAAGAGGGGACGGCTCCAACGCAGGGCCTTACCCAAGGACCTGGTGGTGGGTCAGCTCCTATTCGCAAGAAGAATAGGACTGGCGCACAGAAGGCGATGGCCAGGAAGCGCCGGCTCGAGGGTAAAACCTCGGGTCAAGCGGGCCCTGCGCCAAAGCCTAAGGCTGCGTCTGGGTCGTTGGCTCAGGGGGGCAACCCCACGTCAGGGACAAAGCGTCTCAGATCAGAGGGAAGCACTCCAGGGTCTGGCTCAAGGCAGCCTGAGAAGAAGCCTAGAGGTTCTGATGCACCCAAGGGTGCACCACGAACTTATGGGCAAGTCGCTGCGGCAGGGCTTAAGGTGGCCGTCGTTCCGGTTTCATACCCGGACGTGGACATCTCTGAGGCTCAGTCGAGGTGCATTATGGCTGCATTGAATGCAGTCGTAGACCAGATGGAGGGAGGGCCCTTTCCTCGGCTGGCAGGGTTCCGCTGGAATCCGCAGGGTGCCATCGTGGCCGAATGCGAGGACCAGTGGACCTTGGACTGGTTGGAGAGGACCGTCCCTCTTATCAGGCCCTGGGATGGCGCGTCGCTGAAAGTTCAGAGGCACGTCCCGAGGGTAACCAAGGTGATGGCTGTGTTGTACGGGCTCCCGGATGACACGGACACCATTTTGAAGCGCCTCCAGAGGCAAAATCCTATGGTCTATGGAGGACGTTCTTTCGCAGGGAGGAGCCTGGTAGGATTCTCCTCGCATTTGGTGTCGATGAGACGTCCTATCAGGCACTCCAGCGACAGAACTTCCAGGCGCACGCGGGGGTCTCGCGCGTCACTTTTGTGACGAAGGCGGGTGCTCCGGCTGCGCAAGGTAAGGGAGAGAGCTCCACCGAAGCAGCGGGACCTAGTTCCGTTGCGACGGAGGGGGCCCAACCTCGCAGTGTTGATCTCGAAGAGGCGGCGGGATTGCTCCCGGCGCCCGAAGAGATCGAGAAAGATGTCAGCGAGCTTTTGGCTCGTGTGGCGGTTCTTGGCTCCGACCAGGGGTCGGAACCGTCGGCATCGCTAAAGGAGGAGGGAACCTAGTACATCAGTGATGGACAAAGTAACCTTCTTACAGAGCAATTTGCAGCACAGTAAGGGGGCGACCTGTCTAATTAGGTCGTCAACTTGCTGTAAAGCAGACAGGCGTATGCCTCATACAAGAACCTTGGGTTTACAAGGGACGAGTAAGAGGTCTGGGCCAGGTGGAGGACTCTCTTTATTATAAGAGGGACAGCCAACTGAACCCGAGGACTTGCATTTATGTCGATAGACGAATCGAGTCTTATCTAATGGCTGATTTTTGTTTCAGGGATCTCGTAGCTCTACGACTTCAGCTGAAAGATGACAGAGGACGGGGCAGGCACTTGGTGGTCTGCTCCGCTTATCTCCCGTACGACTCAGAAGGGGCTCCACCAACCAAGGAGCTGGCTGAGTTGATAGAGTACTGTCGAAGTAGTGGGCTCCCTCTTGTGGTTGGCTGTGATGCAAACGCACACCATGTTGTGTAGGGCAGCGGGCAGCACGGACACGAACTCGAGGAGCGACCACCTTCTGGAGTACTTGCAAACAACTGATTTGAATGTTTTAAATCAGGGAGCAGCCCCTACCTTCGTCACAGCCCGGAGGCAGGAGGTCATTGATCTGACGCTGGGCTCCTTTTCAATAGCTCACATGATCACGAATTGGAGAGTGTCTGATGAGCCGTCGCTTTCGGACCACAGGCACATTCTTTTCCAACTGAACCTGGCATTGCACTGCGGGCCCTGTAGGTTTCGGAATCCCCGATCCACTGACTGGGACTGCTATGTGGCAAAACTGTCGGACCGGTTGGATAGACCACCTCTGCTCTGTCGGAAAGCAGGGCAGGTGGAAGAGGCGGTCGCATTAGTAAGTGACGCCATAACAGCGTCCTATGAGGACAGCTGTAAACTGCGTACCTTTCGAGGAAAGAAGAGAACACCTTGGTGGAACTCAGACCTTGAAAAGGCTCGTAAGGAGGTTCGCAAGCTCTTTAATAGGGCCATGCGAACTAAGTTACCTGCGGACTGGGAAGATCTTAAGATCTCCCAGCGCAGGTATAAGGACCATATTCGGAGGTCGAAACGAGGATCTTGGAGGACTTTCTGTGGTAACATGGAAGGTCTTCCTGAAGTTCAAAAACTTCGTAAAATCCTTTTGAAGGACCCGGGGCAAAAGGTGGGGACACTGAGGCTTCCATGCGGTAGATATACGTCTACCGCGGGTGAGGCTCTCACATGTCTCCTGGAAACACACTTTCCAGGCTCTGGGGACTACTTAACTTCGGACCCACCAAAGGGAGCTACTCGGGTCGGTGTAAGGCCGATCAACTGGAAGGTAGCTTCCCGGGTGGTTACCGAGGGATCTCTACCGAGGGATCTCTGAGATGGGCGGTCAGCACGTTCAGCCCATTTAAGAGTGCAGGACCGGATGGGATATTCCCGGTTCGTCTACAGAAGGGCCTGGAGCCGCTGCTCTTACACTTGTTGCATCTCTTCAGAGCCTCTCTGGCTTTAGGGTATATCCCCAAAAGCTGGAGGAAGGTAAGAGTTGTGTACCTACCTAAGCCGGGTCGTGCTAAATATGACGTGGCGAAGGACTATAGGCCCATCAGCCTATCATCGTTTCTTCTAAAAACGGTGGAGAAGCTGGTGGATGCATACATTAGGAATGGCGTACTGGTTAGTAGACCACTACATCCGTTCCAACATGCTTACAGGGCTGGTATGTCCACGGAGACGGCTCTACACAGCCTGGTGTGCAGGCTGGAAAAGGGAATGTCTTCCGGGGGGATAGCTCTGGGAGCGTTTTTAGATATCGAGGGTGCGTTTAACAACACCACGTTCGATTCGATTAGTGAGGCTGCTGAGAGCTTTGGTATTGATGGGTCGATCGTAAGATGGATCCGAGCCATGCTCGAAAGCAGAGTCATTGTATCCTCAATTGGGATGACGGAGATGAGCTCATCGGTTACTAGAGGATGTCCGCAGGGTGGGGTGTTGTCTCCACTTCTGTGGTGCCTGGTACTAGACGGGCTCCTCCGCACCTTGAACGAGGGGGGAGCGTATACACAGGGATACGCGGACGATCTCGCGATCGTCATAACTGGGAAGTTTCCAAACACCGTGAAAGAGCTCATGCAGGGGGCTTTCGAACAGGTGGATAGGTGGTGCAGTAGCCATGGCCTTTCCGTTAACCCGGAAAAGACCGAGGTTGTTTCATTCACGAATAGAAGGAGAGCGGATCTTGCTGGATTCGCTCTTCGAGGACGTCAACTGGGTCTGACCAGGTCAGTGAAATACCTGGGAGTCATCATTGACTCCCGCCTGACCTGGAAAGGGCACATTGAGCGCGTAAGCAAAAAGGCCACTGCATGTCTATGGGCATGTAGAAGGGCTTTTGGTTGTACATGGGGCTTGAACCCTCGACTGGTATACTGGCTTTACACTGCAGTGAGAAGGCCAATAATACTGTATGGTGCACTTGTATGGTGGCCTGCCATGCGCAGGGTAACCTACAGGAAGCAGCTAGGAAAGGTCCAGCGACTCGCCTGTCTGGGAGTCACTGGAGCCCTAAAAACCACGCCAACCTTGGCCATGGAGGCACTTCTGGGCCTAGAGCCTTTACACTTAGCTGTGGAGGCAGAGGCTCGGAAAGCTTCCATACGGCTAAACGATTGGGATGAATGGAAGGATCGAGGCAGCCTTCGGCACGGGCGGATCTGGGAGGAAACCCTCAGGACCGATCCCCTCCTCGCAAGGAGGGACGTGATCCGGGCTATCTTGCTAAGACCAAAGCGTTATAAAGTCATTCTCCCGGATAGGGAGCAGTGGCTGAACTCGGATTGCCCGTTCCTCAAACCTGAGGGGCTCGTGTGGTTTACAGACGGGTCCCAAACAGAAAGGGGAACGGGCATGGGTATATATGGTGATCGACCGAGAGCCAGCGTCAGCGTCTCCCTTGGTCAGCATAGCACCGTGTTTCAGGCAGAGATGTTAGCCATCATGACCTGTGCACAGGAAAACCTCCGTAGAGGTTACCGTAACAAGCATATATACATATGCAGTGATAGTCAGGCGGCGTTGAGGGCCCTGTCGGTAGACAGGTTCCGATCAGCTACGGCGCTTGATTGCAGGCGAACCCTAGATAGATTAGGTGAGTCTAATAGGGTAAGCTTGATTTGGGTGCCAGCGCACTGCGGAATAGGGGGCAACGAAAGGGCGGACGAGTTGGCTCGCGAAGGCAGTGGTGGAGTCTTCGTCGGGCCCGAGCCTACCCTAGGGATTGCTCCCTCCGTTGTTAGGGCCAGGATTAAAGATTGGTTGACCAGTCAATTCCAGGCTCAGTGGCAACAAGTAACCGGACTCCGGCAGTCCAATGCCTTTCTAACAGGGCCCCTTGGCAAATCGGAGTCTTCTAAGCTTCTAAAACTGAATAGAAGCCAGATTAGGAAGATCACCGGTGTCCTTACGGGACACTGGATGGTCAACTATCACCTGCATAACATTGGGCTCGCGGAGGAGTCCACGTGCAGGTTCTGTGGCGAGGCAGATGAAACTACCGAGCATGTGGTCTGTCACTGTGACGCTTTGATCAGGGACAGATATCAACTCCTTGGAGACAGATACCTGGAACCGAGGAGGGTGAAGCAACTTAGGCTAAACAGGGTCCTATCCTTCATTGAGAGGAACGGGCTCTGAACTCAGTTGCGAAGAAAGGGGGTAGGCACAATGGGCCTCTGATGTGCCTAAGTGCTGCCCGGTCGGGCTCCCCTGAGAATAGAATAGAATAGAATGGTGACCTGGGGTGACAATATTCAATTTCTTTCTGTCAAAAAATCTGATGAACCTGAATATCAGGAAATATGTGAAGAAATCAAAAGAAGTACCCCAGGGGAAAGGAAGGACATACTGAGTGGTGTGGAGAGCTGTTTTATTTAAGCTTTTGCTTCAAATATGTATAAATCCTACCAAATTGACAATAACCTGACCTTCTTTTAAAGAGAATTTGTGTTACAATTATTACTTTTACAAGGTGACATTAAAGGTCCTAATGCCGCATTTTCTTACATATGTTGTCAATCCGTTCACTGCAAGAAATAAAATAGGCACTGCATATTACATATTAATTTTTCATTTACCATTTTCTGAATATTCACTCCTACGTTAGAAACAAACGAAGTCAATGACTTTTCACATGTAACATTACAAACTCCCGATCCACTTCGGCAGTTACCGTCGGCCTCTGTGCTCTCGCACTCGTAACATCCAAAGTTCAGTGTTACCTACTGTTCAATCACAGATTAATCTGGGATTAATCTAGAATTAAACAATATTAAGTAATTCATGTAATAAGTAGGTATAAGACATCATTATTATGCATAGATATAAAGCAGGTCAGTGTTGAGTAAGGCATGAAAATGCAAATAATAGAATAATAGTATCGCTGAGCTAGGTAAACAAATGGTAGAACTAGGACAATAATTTTGTATATAAACGTGTAAATATTATGAATAAACTAGTATTATAGCTTAGGCTGTTCTTACTCATTTGGGGTGTAAGGTTCCAAGTCTACAATTTGGCACAGTGACGGGTGCCGCCTTACAATCCACCCCAAACCTATCTTAATCTCATACCGAGATTAAACATGGTCCTTCGAGCCGGAGAAGTCTACAAGAAGATATACAGGTACACGAAACCCAGTTTCAGGATATCACCGACGTAGAACACGAGTTCGAAAAGATGCGAGAGTGGTACGAAAAAACAAATCTGGCAATCGGCATTAAATTAAAAACCGTCAGTCACGAAGTAAAGAAATGCAGCATCAAGTTACATGAGATGAAGCTACCCGTTTTTAGCGGTGGATACGAGCATTGGGTAACGTTTCAGGATATATTCGAAAAAGTAATACACGCCAGCAAAACGGTATCAGCTACGGAGAAGATGCAGTATCTGAAGAGTCACGTCACGGGGGAAGCATCAAGGTTAATCCAGCACCTCCAAATAGCAGAATGCAACTACGATACAGCGTGGAGCATTCTCAAAAATCGATACAACAACGAAAGGCTAATAGTAGGGAAATTAATCGATAAAATTTTAGATTTTCCCAAAATTGAGCAAGAGTCGGCAGACGCCATTAGGAGATTACATGACACCACCCACGAGTGTCTGAAAGCGATCAGCAATCAAGGGATAGAAACCATAGCTTGGGGTCCAATAGTAGCGCGAATCATAGCACGAACATGGGATGCAGAGTCAAATAAACTATTCGAGCAGTCCCTAAAAACGCCAAACAAAACACCATCCCTACAGGAGCTGATGGAATTCCTTAAGATGAGATTCCAATCATTAGAAGTACTGTCCCAGGCCCGGAAAGTTCAACATGAGTCAATCCAAGGACACCAAAGATGGCAGAACAATCGTCAGCAAGGGTGTGCGTACTGCAAACAACAGCACAAACTAGGTGACTGCAATAAGTTCAAAGAGTTGTCACCAGCAAATAGACTGGGATTCGTGAAGGAGAGGCAGTTGTGTGTGAACTGCATGAATCACAATTGCAACAGCAAATGCAGATCGTTTCGACGCTGTGCAACATGCCAATATCCACATCATACAATACTACATCAAGATTACGAGAAGTCCGCAGTCCAGAAGCCAGCAGTACATGCGTCAACAGCTAAAGAGGTGAAGACCGGAATCGCAGGGAAGAATGAAGTCTTGTTGGCAACCGCACTAGTAAGAGTGGAAGACGCTATGGGCGAACTCCACGTACTACGAGCATTGGTGGATCCAGGGTCTCAGGCATCCTTTATAACCGAGCAGGCAGCACAAGTGCTAAGGCTACCCAGGCAGGCAGTACGGGCAGAAATTAGCGGCTTAGGGAGGTCAGAACCAACGAAGGCAACATCCAAGATCACTATCCAGCTACGACCACGTCATTCAAGCACGTTCACATTAGCAACGGACGTAGTAATTTTGAAGAGGATCACAGGGGAGCTTCCGAGCAAGTCTTTCGAGTTCAACACCGATCGATGGAGAAACCAACTGCTGGCTGACCCCACTCTCAACAAACCAGGTCCCATAGACATTCTTCTGGGGGCAGAAGATTACGCCAACATCATAATGGATGGCATAAGGAAAGAAGACAGCTGCTTGGCCCAGAACTCAGAATTGGGATGGATCCTGTCAGGGCAGATACACACCCCAAAGGGACATAATGTGACATTAATCAGCATGGTGTCGCGAGCAACAAAGAACACACAGTTAGAAAGGTTCTGGGAGCTAGAAGAAATACCAGGCCCAGCAGGGCCGTCCAAACAAGATACAGAGTGTGAACAGCACTACCAGGAAACCACCGTAAGAAACACTGATGGAACGTACACAGTAAGAATACCGTTCAAAGAGGACCCGTCGGTATTGGAAAGTGCCAGGCCAGTGGCGGTTGCAAGATTAGTACAATTAGAAAAGAAGTTCCTTGTCAACACCAAGTTGGAGAAGGAGTACAAAGCCTTCATGCAAGAATACTTGGAACTGGGGCACATGAAATTAGCCACCAATCCACAGGAGAAACGAATTTACATTCCTCATCAAGCAGTAATCAAAGAGTCCAGTGCGACGACCAAGTTGAGGGTTGTTTTCGACGCATCCTCAAGACCGGCAAAGGGGAAGAGCCTAAATGAAGTTATGCACGTAGGTCCAAGGCTACAACAAGATCTTTGGAGTCTACTAGTCAGATGGAGAAAACATCGCTATGCCATCACAGCGGACGTAGAAAAAATGTATCGGCAGATCAAGCTGGACAAAAGAGATCATCGATATCACACGGTTCTTTGGAGGTTCGCACCGCAAGAACAAATCAGGGAATACCAGCTTACAACGGTCACATATGGGACAGCATCAGCACCATATTTGGCGGTAAGAACGCTGCAACAATTGGCCAGAGACGAAGCACATAACTACCCAAAGGCGGCGCAGTAACTCTCAGTGACTATTACGTGGATGATGTGTTAACAGGAGCCAACACGATAGAAGAAGCAAAACTACTGCGGGGAGAGTTAATGAGCTTACTGAATGCAGGAGGATTTACACTGAGAAAATGGGCCGGAAATGATCCAGATTTATGGAAAGAAGATCAGCAAGTACCTGAACCACTAGAAATCAGAGAGGACGAAGCAAGAACCTCATTAGGGATGAGATGGTTCCCACAACAAGACGTATTCAGGTTCAGAGTGGAAGTCCGCGACAAGTCACTGACAAAGCGCAGCATAATGTCAGATATCGCAAAGATATTCGATCCGCTAGGATTAGTCAGCCCAGTGACAATAACAGCAAAATTATTAATTCAAGAGCTATGGATGAAGTCAGTCACATGGGACCAGGAAGTACCGGAAGATATAGCGGAAAAATGGACAAACTTTCGTAAGGAGGTAGTTCTATTACAAGAATTAAAGATCCCAAGATGGATTCAGCACACAGACGAAGAGCTACAGCTACACGGATTCTGCGATGCTGCCGAAAAAGCGTATGGAGCTGCAGTATACACCAGATCGAAGGATGGAGAAGTAACATTACTCACATCAAAGACGAAGGTAGCACCAATCAAGACGAAAATAACCATACTTAAATTGGAGTTGTGCGCGGCAGTTTTATTAGCAAGACTACTGGAGAAAGCAGCTACAGCTCTGGAGATTCCAAACATCACAATATATGCATGGAGTGATTCAACTATAGCGTTAGCATGGATAAAAGGAGACCCTAATCGATGGAAATCATTTGTGGCTAATCGAGTTACAGAGATAAACAAGCTCGTACCTCACCACCACTGGAAGCACGTTCGCACAGAGGAAAACCCAGCCGACATCTTATCACGGGGATACCCAGCATCAAAAATTCAAGCCAACCCAATCTGGTGGAACGGACCCGAATGGTTGAAAACAAGCGAATGGCAGGAGTATCAAACACCGAAAGTCACAACGGATCAAGAGATGAAACGATGTTTAGTAGCCACAACGTCGTTGAAAGACGATAGTATCATAAGTCGGTTCTCATCGTTATCAAGATTACTAAGGGTAATAGCCTACTGCAATAGATTCAGCAGGGCCTGCAGAAAACATCCAAGCCAACAGACGTGCGTAAAAGTAGAGGAGCTGGAAAGGTCGATGAATCAGCTAATTGCACTGACGCAAAGGTTGGAGTTTGGGAAAGAAATAAAAACACTTCAAAGGCAGCAACAGTTGGAAAACAGCAACAAGTTAACATCACTAAACCCATTCGTGGATGGAGAAGGAATGCTGCGAGTAGGAGGAAGACTGCACAATTCGAGGTTGGCATTTAACGAAAAACATCCCATAATACTACCACCAAAACAGCAGTTAACACACCTGGTGATAGTGGACGCACATATCCGGACCTTGCACGGAGGAGTCCAGCTCACAAGCGCATACTTACGAAGGAAATATTGGATCATAAATGGCAAGAAAGCAGTAAAAGCGATCATCCACAGCTGTACAACATGCATTCGGTACAGGAAGCAAACAATGCATCAGTTAATGGGACAGTTACCTACGGCCAGGGTAACACCAAATCCACCATTCACACACACCGGGATAGATTATGCCGGTCCAATCAGCATACGAGCCTGGAAAGGAAGAGGTCACAAGGCGTACAAAGGATACCTAGGTATATTCGTCTGTCTGTCAACCAAAGCAATACATCTGGAAGCAGTTGGTGACTTGTCGACAGAAACATTTCTGGCTGCTTTAAGAAGGTTCATGGCAAGAAGAGGTCATTGTGCGCACATATACTGTGACAACGGGACGAACTTCGTAGGCGCCAGCAATTTACTTCAAGCTGAGATACAGACCGTGATAGAGGAAGTTGGGAAGAAACAGGAAGGCACACTCGGAATTAAATGGCATTTTATACCAGCAGCCACACCACATCATGGAGGGCTGTGGGAAGCTGGAGTAAAATCAGTCAAGCATCACCTACGAAGAGTTATTGGCGAAGCGAATCTCACATAGGAAGAGCTTACAACCCTTATATATCAGATCGAGGCGTGCTTGAACTCGAGACCGCTAATACCACTCATCAGTGAACCAGGAGGCATAATATTAACACCCGGTCACTTTTTAATTGGAAAAGCATTAATTGGTCCAGTCGAAAATATAAACGTCACCATCGAAGAGAACCTGAGTGCTAGATGGCGGTTGATTCAAAAAATGAACAGAGACTTCTGGAAGACATGGTCATCAGAATACCTAAGCAATCTACAGCAAAGGTACAAATGGAAGCAAAGTAAAGAAAACGTGGCAGTCGACGATGTGGTACTAATAAAAGAAGATAATATACACCCAGCAAAATGGCCGCTAGCAAGGGTAACAGAAGTACATCCCGCAAAAGATGGGAAGGTACGAGTAGTAACGATCCGCAAACAAGGAGGAAAGATCAGCAGAAGAAGTGTACAGCAGCTAATAACAATCCATTCAAATCCAGAACGAGCACAGGAGTCACAGATGATGGAGCCACTGTACGCCAACCCAGGTACCAGTCAGCCGTTGCGGCCGGGGCAAGATGTTCAGTTGTCAACTGTACATGCACCATTGCGGCCGGCAGAATGTTCAATCACAGATTAATCTGGGATTAATCTATAATTAAACAATATTAATTAAGTAATTCATGTAATAAGTAGGTATTAAGACATCATTATTATGCATAGATATAAAGCAGGTCAGTGTTGAGTAAGGCATGAAAATGCAAATAATAGAATAATAGTATCGCTGAGCTAGGTAAACAAATGGTAGAACTAGGACAATAATTTTGTATATAAACGTGTAAATATTATGAATAAACCAGTATTATAGCTTAGGCTGTTCTTACTCATTTGGGGTGTAAGGTTCCAAGTCTACAATTTGGCACAGTGACGGGTGCCGCCTTACAATCCACCCCAAACCTATCTTAATCTCATACCGAGATTAAACACCTACCTAGAAACTGTTAGTTCCGATCACCATTTAATTTGTTTCACTGAAACATGGTTGTCGGCCGATATATCGAGCAGTGAACTTTTCCCAAGTACTTATATTGTGTTTCGTGACGACCGTAAATTTGATTAAAGGTCTCGTGGTGGTGGCGTTTTGTTAGCAACTAATGATTGTATCAGTTCTGTGGTCATTGACCTTACATGCTTTTCCACCTTGCCGTTAATTGATATCGTTGGATGCAAGGTAACTCGACAATCGATCTCTCTGCTTATTTTTGGTATCTATGTACCGCCTGATGTGAATGTAGAGACTTTAGAGCACTTTTTCGACTGTTTTGATCAACTGAGTACCTATATTTGGTCAAAATATAACCCGTTATGCGGAGCATCCTGATAATGATCCTAAAGTTAATTTAATTAATAGTTTTACTGCACTTTATGACCTAACTCAACATAATCCCATCTTAAACTATAACAATAGGTTGCTGGGCTTGGTTCTGTCACACAAAGTTAAGTGTAATGTCTGGCGTACTGATTTTCCAATATTGATTGAGGACTCTCACCACCCAGCGTTGGACATCGACATTTCTGTACCAAAAATGAAGATGTGTAATGTTGCCCCCACTGATTAGAATAAAAATTATAACTTCAGTATGGACAACTACTTCCACCTGTATGATGCATTTTCCAATGTTGATTGGACATCGCTGAACTGTCATCACAATGGTAACGCAACCATGCTCGAGCTGTACCAGAAGATATACGCGATACTCGACATGCATGTTCCGAAATACACAGTGGAAAACTCTATTACCGTATAGACCGGGAGGCAGCGTACATAGTAACTAAACCATAACCGACAAAAAATTCGACAATGCAGGCTGAAAGTATACGTTGAAAACTAGTAAGAAAATCACTCGTCTGCCAGCCGTAAGTGGCAGCATTAACTTGGGGCGGCGCTGAATAAGTGACTTCTTTAGGTGATCAATTAAATTACTATACTATAAGGGTCACCGAAAAGATTTAGGTACATCAAGAAATACAATTTTTCCCATAGTTTTCAAATATGCTATGGCAGACGATTTGAAGTGCAGCGTTGGTAGCCACAGAAACCCTTTAACGTAGGGAAAAACACTCCTGAACTAAACCATGAGGACCGTATAAAAATTATACATAAAAAAGTTCCTCCTTTTGTCAGTACTTAAAATATACCCTGGCGGACGATATTAAGTGTAGCTTTAATATTGGCAGACGTCTTAGAAGTTAAAAAATTTAGATATAGTAAATCCCAGTGAGTGCCAGCGTGTGAGAGATAAGCGCCCGAGAGCATTACGAACAGAGATAGCGATAGGAAACTGACTATTGAGATCCTTCAAACCATTTGATTCTGTGATATATGACAGCGTGGCGTGAGCCACCTCCGGACATGGTCCTGGGGGCCGATTCTAATAGCGTT
This sequence comes from Photinus pyralis, assembly GCF_008802855.1. Classification (NCBI taxonomy): domain Eukaryota; kingdom Metazoa; phylum Arthropoda; class Insecta; order Coleoptera; family Lampyridae; genus Photinus; species Photinus pyralis. The sequence goes on from NW_022170250.1 coordinate 14,501,267, forward strand.
TTCGATTGGCAAAACTTGTACTGCACGAGTGTTGCACGAGAAACTGAAGAAATCCATGTTAAAATTGAGATGTCTATATCCCTTTAAATACCCTGTATATTTCAACATCGGATGCAACCGGTCAAGTAGTTGGAGATCCTGGGGACATGAGACACGGCCATCACCACCTGTCGATATTTTTTTGGTAGCTTCCGGAGGATGTTTGGGGCTTCGATCATACATACTCCGATCGAAGGTTTGGGGATTTCGAGTGCTTGGCGTCACATCATCACTTGTTGTTTGTTAAAGCTTGTTGGTGGTGGGCTTTGAGATGCCCCAACCTTAACAACGTCCTGTGAATATGATTGTCGATACGAAGCACCCTATACATCATGTAGGTTACACAAGCTGCCAACAGAAATCTGGTGGGATTACAGAAAAGGGAAAGAGAGCGAAGATGAGACGGATGGAATTTCTTGGAAGACGACATGTGTTTACAATTTCAACACCTGCAGTCCACTTTTTTCTTAGAAATGCAGGGAATGGGCGATTTTGGGGTGGTTTAGGGGTATTAGCAGATCAAATTACCGCGTGGCTTGGGTTGGTCAAATAAATAGGATTTAACATGTGTGTTCATGGTCTTTGTCTTGTAACCGGCTGAAGTGTAAAGTACGGCTTGTCTTGAAATATTTTGTGATACCTTAATCATTGCTGTGTGCTTTTGCTTTGTTATATCAGGTGAGGTATTTGCTTTATTCAATTAATCTATAAATGTGTGTAACTTGAATGCAGATTGTAACCCTTTATTTATGTACTTACTGAATTCAATCACTTGTACCTTTAATGTGTAACCTTTGTTGGTATTGGCAATCATGTTTCATTGTCGGTAGGGCTGTATCTGTGCTGTACATACTTGCATGTGTACATATTTAATTTGTGTATTGTGCTTTTTAGTCACTCTCGATTATTTCATTGCATTTCATTATATTTGCTTATTTGGGACTGTGAGTAATCAAGAGGGAAGTGTGCTTGTTTAGAGGGGATCGGGCTATTCGAGTTTATACGGCCTTGGTGAACCTAAAACTAACATTTTCACTCGTTCCGAACCCAACAACTTTAGCCCAGGTTTACAGGGACCCCACTGCGCCTGGGTACTCCTCCCGCTCGGCGGGGTATATTTGACATCTCTTAGTTTTGTCCGATGTATGTGTTGTAATACTTGGGGAATGGCTCGATCCCATTTTGGTTACTCATAGCGTGTTTGTAGTAGTTACCCCGGTTTCGAGAGGGCTCAAAAGTGCTGTACATTGGATGTTGTTCATTATAGGACTACTCCGAAATTAGGTTTTCCTGCAGTTTTCCTAATTCGTAAGGTAAATGCCGGAGTAGTATAGAACCACTTAAGACCCTCTGCAGGGGCACCGTTTTGGTATTAGCTGCAATATAAACATACTCAACTATTGCTTTTGGTGTTCCTTACCCATAAAACGCCCTCAGTGCCTGCTGAGAACCCATTTATTACACGACGTAGGTGTCCTACATGACGATCACGATCTTAGTGCACTCGGAGTGGCCCCAGAGTGACAGATTCTCGCGGGAAATGTAAGCGAGAATATTCAAATAGGCGGCCATGTTAATTTGGCATTCCCGCTACTACCGAATGTGGTCCCATATTCCAGTGTGACTTGAAGTTGGCGTTAGCCACCAAGATAGTAGGAGGCTAAGATCATCACAGCTTCATTGTATTTTGAGTTGTATTCATAGAGTTTAGCTTTGTTTTTGGTGTTTGTGAGTTCAACCACTTTGGTGTCGGGTAAAGTATTTTATCGTTGATTTTATGTAGTTTACTCTTATGTACTTATATGAATTGTGCCATTTGTTAAATCAGATATTTTCCAAATACCATTGTGCTAATATGTAATTTACCACATGCGAGTGTTAACTAATACCCATGTGCTTGTGGAAGTCTACAATATCTCAGGTTTAGACCACGTTTACTCAGTTACACGGTGCACGGGGGGTGTACCTATGTCGAACCTCGACTTCCGTGAAGTAGGGCATGCAATGCTAGGTGTATTTAGTTTAGGGTGACTCGTAACATTCGCGAATGTGTGTGCCTTGTTGTCTGTAACTAATATCTTTCTACCGTGAGAGGGAGCTCGGGCGCTAGAATAGAAAGGTGTTCTAGAGCTAAAGCATAAAAGGATCCGAGGGCCCTCGAACCTCCAACTTTAGGGATGAAGTGCTGTAACAAAGGCCATCCTACACATGGGCGGAGACCCATCTCTTAACCACCTTCAGTTTTGTGTCGTTACGAGACCGATGTCAGGGGAGTGTTACGAAGCACAGGTAGTAGTTCCGGAAGTCTGGGTTTTATACCAATGTCATTATGTGGAAACTGAGCATAATTGGGGCCCCACGAGCACACTGTGTATTGTCATAACTGCATATTGTTACGTCACAACATGAATAATAGATCAGACATGTTTTTACAAACTTCACACCACCCTATTCGATATACAATGATACGAATAACTAGTAAGGTGACTTATATCAATAAATGCGTGAATGTGTTGCCCCTAACAATCGTAACTGCGCTGCGGGTTAATAGGCAAATATGCCAGCCCAATTCCTAACAGAATAACCGTGAAACAGGAGGGCAATCAAGCGAAGACGCTGGCCCAAACCTAACAAATAACCAGGTTCACCACCCAATGACTAACTAAAGAGTGAGTTACCTTCTAGCCGCGATTACAGGAAAGTACATGACATGTTGTGACGAATACTCTACGCATACTGTTCAAACGTACCCTGCTACTTGAATTTATTCATTAATTAAGGTAGTGTTACATGTTCTGCTTAGGTGGTTGATGTTTTAATTTGCTTGTGATTAGCATAGTTTGGGTTTTATTCAAGGCCAAGGTTTTTCTCAAGTCGCGCTCTTTTCTCCTTGGTAGTCTGCTTTTGCGAGAGTGCGGCACCTTTAGGGTTTGCTTGCTTTGCTTTTAATGTACCACATCCAAATTCCGGGTTTTTCAGAATAAGTTTATAATAAATAAACTCGCAGACGTTACAGTGTTTTATTTGAGTGTTCCTGCCCGAGTGGGTCCCGAGTCATTGTATTAGCTTCGTGTAACGTAAGGGGGCCCTACCGTAGACGATCCAATCACGTGCCATTCTTTTGTTTGAATTTTAAACAGGAACCGTGTTTTGATACTGGGATTGCAACGTTGCCACTTTGCCGTGTAATCTGTCATTTTCATTTCGAGCCTGGGTGTGGGTTAAGATCAGTACAAAATTGCTCTCAATGGAACATAAATATTCGTAAATATTTGTTGTCATTTGTCCATAACCTCAGTTTAGATTTAGGTAATCGACAAATCTCTATTCTAAACAATTACAAACGATTTCAGTATTATTTATGATAAACGATGAGGAATATAAATTTGAAATTCCTGTAAAGGATCAATTTTTGGCGTTCAGTTTAATAAGTAAGTGCAACTTTTTGTAAAATAGAAGTTATGGCTATTTCATAATCTTCGCTATTGCTAGATGACGACAAAAAACTCTCCCAACGCAGGAAACAAATTCAAATTGTCGCACGTTTGTTTTGAAAATTTGTTAACTAGCAGCTCCACGAGCTCTCGGACCTCGTGCGTCGAAATTTGCACTGAGTGCGTAATTGTTGCATCACATTTGCCAATGGAACACAGAAAATTGCCCTAAAATTACCAATAGAACGTAAAAATTGCACTCGTGCAGCACGAGTTTTGCTAATCGAAAACGCTATTAATGTTCACGCGCAACAAGTAGGGTTTAATTCCAAACGTTACGGTACTGTGTTGCGGATACGGAACTATAAATTCAGCTTTAGAAAGGTTTGATGTAAATACCACAGAAATATAATATATATGTTACCGCCAAACTGCGAAATCCGGCATTTTGCAAAATCCCTAGGCATTTTGCGAAATGACCATTGCAGCAAGCAAAGTGAGAAATGGAACTCGACTTCGCACTTGGCCTGCCTCTCTTTAGGGATTTCGCGAAATGCCTAAACATTCAGGCAAAGTGAGAATTCTCGGTTATTTTCCACAGATTGCGTGTACAGCTGTGTCATTGATAATCAATGGCTGTGTCAAACGTAAAACCCTCGCGTTAGTACCTTCCCCCATTTGATATATTCTCCATAGTAAATCCAAAGCGTGACTCAACAGAAAACCCATAGAAGAAAGTCTAAACGTGAGCGCAATATTTAGCGAGTACTTAAATTAAATCGCAATCGTCGCGTCGTTTACCATCCACTGGCAACGCTGTATGCGCAATCTGTGGGAAATGACGAAGCCTTCGCACTTTTGCCTGCATGTTTAGGCATTTCGCGAAATCCCTAAAGAGAGGCAGGCAAAGTGCGAACTGCAGCTCCGTTTCTTATTTTGCCTGTTGCATTCGTCATTTTGCAAAATGCCGGATTTCGCAGTTTGCCGTTAACATATACAAAGTTCCCAAAGTTCAGTGATAAATACGCCCAAAACCATTGAATTTATAAATGCCAAAACGACCGCTGTTCTAAACTGGTGTGACAATGGCTACAATTGTGAAAGTTGAACTTGAAGTGGATAATGAAATAAAACCAGAAGTAAGAATCAATACATTAATTGATGAGAAACTTTTACTTAATGATAATGTCTCCGGAACAATAAAAGAAGAACTTGAAAAAATTACAATTAGTGCAGATAACTCTAATGTTACACACACTTGGAAAGATGAAACCGGTGTCAAACAGGAAAATTTGGATGGGCATCCCGAACAGTTTCCATATGTTATCCGACCCCAAAGTTCAAAAGATCTTAATTGTGCCCACTGTGGTTACACAACCAATAACAAAAACACTTTGAAAGCACATCTTCGAATCCATAAAATTGGAAAAGTTTTGAAATGTGTACAGTGTGATTTTGAAACAAATAATAAATGCCATTTTAGAAGACACTTGTTAAAGCACGATATTCAATTCAATTGTGCTCAGTGTGATTTTCAAACAAATTATAAATCGAACATTAAATCACATCTGTTAATTCATAAGATTACAAAAGATTTTAAATGTGATCAGTGTGATTACGCAACTACTAACAAGTACAACTTAAAAACACATCTGCTTTCACATGCGATTTCTAAGGATTTGCAATGTGCTCAGTGTGATTACGCAACAAATAATAAATACTATTTGAAATCGCATATGTTACGCCATGCGACTTCCCAGATTTTCAAATGTGCTCAGTGTGATTTCGCCAGCGATTATAAATTGGGTTTTAAGTCGCATTTGTTAACACACAAGACGTCTTCCAAGGTGTTTAGATGTGCACAGTGTGATTTTGTAAGCAATTACAAATGTAGCCTTAAATTACATTTGCTAACTCACAACGCATCAAAGGATTTTAAATGTATTCAATGTGATTACGCAACTAATATTAAGTATAATTTAAAAACGCATCTGCTATCTCACAAAACTTCCAAGGACTTTAAATGTGTTCAGTGCTATTACGCAACCAATTATAAAGTCCTTTTTAAAAGACACCTGTTAACACATACAGTGACTTCCAAAAGTTTAAAATGTGCTCACTGTGAATACACTACAAATGATAAATTAGGGTTGAAGGCACATTTGTTACAACACAAAACTTCTAAGGATTTTAAGTGTGGAGAGTGTGGCCACGCAACTAATAACAAATACTCTTTTAAGTCGCACGTTTTGACACACAGGTCTAGTAAGGATTTCAAATGCACCCATTGCGATTACGCCACTAATAATCAATGCAATTTAAAATCACACTTATTAAAACACAAGACTTCCAAAAATCTTAAATGTGCTCAGTGTGACTACGCGACCAATTACAAATCGACTTTGAAAAATCATCTACAAGCGCACAGGCTTTCCAAGAGGTTGATGTGTGCCCAGTGTGATTACGCAACCAATACTAAGAACTATTTTAAAGCACATCTGCTAACACACAAACTCTCCAAGGATTTAAAATGTGCCCGGTGTGATTACGCAACGAATAACAAATATCATTTTAAAACGCACATGTTGATTCACAAGAATGTTAAGGATTTCAAATGTGCCGAGTGCGATTATGCGACCAATAACAAATACTTTTTTAGGTCACATCTTTGCACGCACAGGGTCAGGGAGGATTTCAAGTGCCCCCATTGCGATTACGCAACCAATAAACAATCCAATTTAAAATCCCACTTATTAAAACACCAGGCTTCCAAAAATTTTAAATGTGCTCAGTGCGATTACGCGTCCAATTACAAATCCACTTTGACAAATCATCTGCTCGGACACAGGATTTTCAAGAATTTCAAGTGCGCTCAGTGTAATTACGCAACTAATAAACAGTCCAATTTAAATTCGCATTTATTAAAACACAAGACTGCCAAAAATTTGAAATGTGCTCAGTGTGAATACGCGACCAATTACAAATCTGCTTTGAGAGGTCATCTGTTAGTACACAGAAATTTCAAGAATTAAACACAAGCACTACAAGGGTTTAAAATGTGCTCAGTGAAATTACGGGAGAATTAAAACTTGGTGTGTGCAAATACTATAAAAGCTATGCTGTGCGATTTGGCTACACTGGATTTGCACAAATTAGTCTACTATTTGTATTTATTTATTGTTCATTAAACAGGAAAAGCACACATTGCAGAAGCAGTGGTCTTCAAACTAAACTCCACTAAAAATGTTTCAACCCCAATTTTACATTTAAAGTGATTAAATACAATTGTGCTTAACGGTTTTGTAAATGTAGTTTGTTATTGGTCTGTGTCTTATTTGTATAAATGTCGTATTTAAATTGTCACAAACAAAAGTTTTAAGAAGTTGATGCCAAGACTCCAACTCTACGCACGGACCGCATACAGAATCCTAGTATGTTTTTCGCACTGGTAATTTTCAACTGTCTTGTTTTCTTATGGAAATGCTGCGGAAATCTTCGTCTGCGGTGGTTTGATGGGGATGATGGCGACTCACTCTTGGCTTAATTTCTTTCTTAGGGGTTCACTGAGTGGACCGATTCTTTTAGGACTGCGCTGTTGCAAGACCCTGTATAATTAATTGCAGCTTTTGTTTATTAAGTTGAAATTATCATAATTTGGTTGGCGACGTGCGCCCCTTGTGACGATGCGCCCTAGGCCCGGGCCTAGTGGTAACTCCAGCCCTGTTGTTAGGAACGCGAAACGTAAAATTTTGTTTGGAAGCAAATATTTTGAACGGCGAAATTACGGGGTGGATATTCTCAAAGAGAGAGAGAGAGGAGGGCCATATTTGTGGGTAATATTACAGAATTTTGAGTGAATTTAAAAGTGAAATTTTCCTTGCGAGGCGATTTCTTAGGGCCAGTGTTTGTGGTACGTATTCTCAGGGGAAGAGAATATTTTCTAGGCTAAAATTTTCAGGGACCTGTTACATCTGAAGTGGATATTCCGAGAGCGGTGAGAATATTCTGAAGGGGAGTGCTCGTGGAAAATTTTTTCAGGGCAGAATTGTAGGAAACATTCCACGGCCACAATTTCCTTGGAGGCGTTTCCTTCGGATGAGAATATTCCGACGAGAAGGATTTTTTGGGAGCGATAAGTAACTATACTTGGGCTGAATATTCCGAGGGCGAATTTTTCGAGACATAATCCGGGAGTGACAATTTTTGCAATCACTCCTTATGGTGGCACAATTTCCTTGGAAACATTTTCTTGGCAGCGAATATTCTGAGGGGCGAAGTTAAAGGGTGAATATTCATCCTTTAGGGGTGTTTTTTAAGAGGAACATTACGAGGATGACAATTTTTGTAAACTTTAAAACATGTGAAATTTTTCCTCGAAATGTGTTCTTTGGGCGAGAATATTCTGAAGGCAAGCGTTCGTGACAAATGTTCTTGAGGGAGAATTTTTATGGAAGCGATTATACCAGGGATGGAATGTTCTCAAGGGAGGACAATTCAGCGAGCGATTATATTTGGAGTGGATATTCCGAGAGCAAATTTTTCGTGGAAGGTGACAATTTTTGTGAACGTAAAAGTGAAGGTGTTTGCTTCAGGTGAGTAATATTCTGGAGGCGAGGGTGTGGGGCAAATGTTATCAAGAGAGGGGAATTTTTTCAAGGCAAATATTCCACGATCATAATTTCCTTGGGTGAGAATATTCCAATGGGATTGGGAGCAATTATACCTGGGCTGGATATTCCGACAGCGAATGTTTCGAGATAGGTAATTTGGTAGTGAATATTCTCGAATTGTGTATGGGGGGGGGGGGGGGGAGGCATTGTTATACTATATTCCCAGAGCAACAATTTTTTGAAAACATGAGTTTTTGCTTAGGGAAAAATTGTCTTATAGACCTTGGGCAAATTTGCGTGCCGAAAGTGTTCGGAGAGAGAGGGGCGCCATTTTTGTGGAGAATATTGTGGAATTTAAACTTAACGCTAGAGGACGTTTTCTTTCGTTGGGAATATTCACGGGGAAGGAGGGAGCGTTTTTGTTGAGAATCTTTCGCGGGCGCCATTTTTTCCGGTCGGAATATTCCAAGGGGGAAAGCAAATAATTTTAGGGGCGAAACTGCGGGGTGAATATTCTCAGAGGGAGAGAGGCCGTATTTGTAGGAAATACATCAGGGCCACAATTTTTGGGTGAATTTTCAAGTGAAATTTTCCTTAGAGGCCATTTCTTAGGGTAGGGATATTTCTAGGGGACGACTATTGACGGGGTGGATATTCCAAGAGAGAATTTGTCTGTTCGTGTGGCATAAGTTAAACATGTGATGATCTTAGCCTCCTACTATCTTGGTGGCTAACGCCAACTTCAAGTCACACTGGAATATTGAACCACATTCGGTAGTAGCGGGAATGCCAAACTAACATGGCTGCCTATTTGAATATTCTCGCTTACATTTCCCGCGAGAATCTGTCACTCGGGGGCCACTCCGAGTGCACTAAGATCATGTAGGACACCTACGTTGTGTAATAACTGGGTTCTCAGCAGGCACTGATATAACAAAGCAAAAGCACACAGTAATGATTAAGGTATCACAAAATATTTCAAGACAAGCCGTACTTCACACTTCAGCCGGTTACAAGACAAAAGACCATGAACACACATGTTAAATCCTATTTATTTGACCAACCCAAGCCACGCGGTAATTTGATCTGCTAATACCCCTAAAAACCACCCCAAAATCGCCCATTCCCTGCACTTCACGCATTTCTAAGAAAAAAGTGGACTGCAGGTGTTTGAAATTGTAAACACATGTCGTCTTCCAAGAAATTCCATCCGTCCCATCTTCGCTCTCTTTCCCTTTTCTGTAATCCCACCAGATTTCTGTTGGCAGCTTGTGTAACCTACATGATGTATAGGGTGCTTCGTATCGACAATCATATTCACAGGACGTTGTTAAGGTTGGGGCATCTCAAACAAATTGGCAAATTTTCCTGTTTTGGCTCGAAAATGCCCGGTTTTTCCGTCATTTTACTAACCTTGCATTTTCCAGTTTCAGAGAACACAACCATATGAAGCTGCACAGTTCTCATTATAAAGAAAAACGCTCGAAACGTGTTCAATAACTCCCTCTATTGGTGTTTAAGGTTAGCACGTGATACGAGTTCAATGGCCCGTATGAATAAAAGTAAGCAAATGCTTATACTTGCAAAATTCAAAGTAAATACTCGTAACTGCGCCTTCATACTGGCCTGTTTAGCATGGTTTAGCAGCGCTACACTGCGTCCTGTCCTTCTGCTTAGAAGTGCTGCTAAGTTGCCCAGTGCGAAGGAGCACTTACGAGTATTTACTTTGAATTTTATAAGTATGAGCATTTGCTTACTTTTATTCATACCGGCCAATGTCGGTGGTTGTAGCGCAATATCGGCGTATATCTATTGATCAGCGGCGTAGGTACAATTTATTAGGTGGATTGTAGGTATTTTAACTGCAGTGGCGCGACACTGCAATATTTTTGGTTCAATAGTCATAAGGTGTCTTTTGAGCAAGATGGCTGAAATTAAATTAATTCTTCCTCGTCGAGGACCATTTTGACAAACAAGCCTTTGTTCTTGTACCTTGTGCGGAAAACAGGAGTGAATATTACTGTCGCGTCGCTTGCTATAAATACCTCACTAGCGGCAGTGGTCTTCTAGAGACTTATAATAGTTTGTTGAAAATGAGGAAATTTCGAGAATTCAAAGACATCCTTCAAGTAGGAGACACCCTGTACATAGTAAATTTGAAAAATATTAGGAATAATATAGTTGGTAGACACAGCCATGAAGTTGGTGCTTATTACCTAACCTCATTTCGCTGTCAAAGATTTTTCTAGTTTCTGGAAACCCCAATAATTGAGGAAAAATTATAATGTACAATGTGGGGAGACAATTTTTAACTGTTTGCAACTCTGATTTGATTAGTGTTTGAGGTAAATACGCCCATGTAACTATTTGTGGTTACAATTACCGAAGGACCATTGCTCTAAACGGGTGACTGTTATGTCGACTGTTGTGAAACTTGAAGTCGATAATGAAGTGAAGCAAGAAGTAAAAATCAATACATTAATTGATGAGAAACTTTTACTTAATGAAACTGTCTCCGGAACGATAAAAGAAGAAATTGATGAGGTCGCACATGTTACACAGATTTGGAAAAATGAAAACAGTGTCAAGCAGGAAAATGTGGATGAACAGTTTCCATATGTTGCCGAACCCCCAATTTCAAAAGGTCTTAATTGTGCCCACTGTGGTTACACAACCAATAACAAAAACATTTTGAAAGCGCATCTCCGAATACATAAAATTGGCCAAGATTTGAAATGTGCACAGTGCGATTTTGCAACAAATAATAAATCACTTTTTAAAACACATCTGTTAAAGCACATCAATCCCAAGAAATTTAATTGTGCTCAGTGTGATTATCAAACCGATTTTAAGTCAAAAATTTCGTCACATCTGTTAATCCACGAAGGAACGAAAGATTTTAAATGCGATCAGTGTGATTATGCATCTACCACCAAGTACAGTTTAAAGACGCATCTGCTTTCACACAAAATTTCGAAGGATTTTCAATGTGCTCAGTGTAATTACGCGACAAATAATAAATACCATTTTAAAGCGCATCTGTTACGACACGACACTTCCAAGAAATACAAATGTTCCCAGTGTGATTACGCAACAAATAATAAACACCATTTTAAACCGCATCTATTACGGCATGAGACTTCGAAGATTTTCAGATGTGCTCAGTGTGATTTCGCAACCAATTATAAATTCAGTTTTCAGTCGCATCTGCTAACACATAAAATATCCAAGAATTTAAAGTGTGTTCAGTGTTATTACGAAACCAATTATAAATCCAGATTTAAGTGGCATCTGTTAACACACAAGACCGTTTCCAAGGTTTTTAAATGTGCCAAGTGTGATTTTGTAAGCAATTACAGATGTAATCTTAAATCACATTTGCTCATTCACAACACGTCCAAGATTTTCAAATGTGCTCAGTGTGATTACGCAACCAATATTAAGCAGAATTTAAAAACGCATCTGCTAACACACAAAACTTCCAAGGATTTTAATTGTGTTCAGTGTTATTACGCAACCAACTATAAACTCACTTTTAAAAGACATCTGTTAACACACACCGCGACTTCGAAAAATTTAAAATGTGCTCACTGTGAATACACCACAAGCGATAAATTATGGTTGAAACAGCATTTGTTAAAACACAAAGCCGGAAAGGATTTTAAGTGTGGAGAGTGTGGCCACGCGACCAATAACAAATACTCGTTTAAGTCGCATCTTTTAACACACAGGGCCTGTGAGGATTTCAAGTGCCCCCATTGCGATTACGCTGCCAATAAGCAGTGCTATTTAAAATCACATTTATTGACACACAAGACTTCCAAAAACTTTAAATGTGCTCATTGCGACTATGAGAGCAATTACAAATCCACTTTGAGAAGTCATCTGTTGGCGCACAGGGTTTCCAAGAAATTCAAGTGTGCTCAGTGTGATTACGCAACCGGTAATAAGAACCTTTTTAAAGCACATCTGTGTTAATGCACAAGTCCTCGGAGGATTTGAAATGTGCTCAGTGAAATTGCAAGAAACTAAGTACAGAGTGTTGCAAATACTCTCTCCAAGCTTTGCTGTGGGATTTGGCTATACTGGATTTGCACAAATTAGTAGTGTATTTATTTATTGTCAACAGGAAAAGCACCAAGTTAATTACTAGCACTATTTATAGTTCAAAATCTTCCCATTCCAGGGTGTAGACATGGTATAGGTATTTACAAAAGTCAGGAAAATGACACATTACTGCCGAGGTAACATTGAAGTAGGAGGCCAGTTTAGGTGCGAGTACTTTAATTTCTGGAGTCAAATAGCGTCATCTTTCTGACAAAGCATTAAACTCTATATCTAAAAATGTTACATTTTCACGTCATATCAGTGGTCTTCAAACATTTTCAGTGCTTTCCTACCATGTATAATTTTATATTTGTTTCCAACACGCTCCTTCACTAAAAATGTTTCAGCACCAATATTACAAGCATTAAATATAATTGTGCTTAACGCTTTCATAAATATGTCTGCTTGTTGTTGCTAAGATTCTGGGTATCTTTCTATGAATGTCATATGTAAATTGTCACAAATAAAATGAAATTTTATGTCGTGTGTTCAGTTTTACTCTAGCATTGTTTCCTTAACTAAAGCGGTCGATTAATGTCTGATTATCCTCTGAATAAGTTATATAATAATAGCGTTTTATGTCACAATCTCCAAATAACAGTGAGTGCTACTACTTCGGCTTCAGTACTAGACACGGTGACGTCCGACATTACTAAAATGTGGATGACGGCAATTAATATTCCATGCGTTCCAAACGTCTCAGATCGGAGGGTCTGGCCCTAAGACTTGCATTTACGTCGATAGACGAATTAAGTCTGATTTCTGTTTCAGAGATTTCAGCTGCCGAGATGGCAGAGGACGGAGCAGGTGCCCTGCTCAGCTTATCTCCCGTACAAATCGGAAGAGCAGTGGTGGGGTCTTCGTCGTACTCGAACCTACGCTAGGAATTGCTCCTTTGTTGTCAGGACCAGGAGTAAAGACTAGGTGATCACATACATACTGACTGGTTAACTATCACCTGAAAAACATTGTGCGTGTAGGAGAGCGTACAATTTCGACGATTTGAACTCCCCCGCCCACTCAAAAATTAAGGCAAAATAAAATAAAAAATAAAGTAAAAAAATTTAAATGGTTTCACTAATTTCAATTACTTCAACGACTTCAAGGATTCCAATTATTTCAATGATTTCAAACATCTCAAGAAATTTGATTATAACCCAGGATTTAAAAAAAACGGGGTTTCGTGGATTTAACTGATATCGAAGATTTCAAGGATTTGGAAGATTGCTCGCATTTCGCAATTTCACTGATTTCAATTAGTTATTATTATTATTATTTAAGGTATTCGAAAGATTGAAAGGATTCCAAAGATTTCAATGACTTCGAGAATTTCAGGACAGCAAGGATTTTTAAAATTTCAAAGGATTTGGAAGATTTCGTCGCTTTAATGATTTCAAGTATTTTTAAGAACAAGGATTTCATGCGTTTGGAAGATTTAAAGGATTCAAAACAAATGATTTAGAATATTTCAAGGATTTCAAGAATTTCGAAAATTTAAAAGATTTCTAGGCTGTCGAAGTTGTCAAGGTTTTCAAAGGTATTCTTTTCAATGCTTCTGAGGTTTCAAGGTTTTCAAGCATATTAAGAATTTCAAGAATTTTGCAAATTTTAAAGTTGTAGTGTACTTAACCCCCAGGTTCTACTACACTAACTTCACACTACAAAAACACGGAAATAAAGTAAACCAGGCAACGTTTAAAAATGGCCACCCGAATGACTATTCCCTCTAAAACTAAACAAGATCCCGCTTAAATTGAAAAGTGGCACGTGATAAAACATCTAAGGCAGGGCCCCCTTACGTTAGTTGTAGACAACGCCTTGCCCTGAAGCACAATATTGAAGGAACGTTAAATAAAACACTGAAATTGTGAAAAGTTTGTTTAATAATGATCGTAATTATTATGATTGAGAAAACCCGGAAATTTAGTTGATGTACATTAATATAAACAAAACAAACAAAGCCAAAAGGTGTCGTACTCTCGCAAAAGTCACTGCCAAGGGTAAAAAGAGTACGACGTAAGAAAAACCTTGCAGTTTGATTAAAACAGTCCAAAAGTTAATTAATAAAGTATTAACAAAGATAGTAAATGCATATACACAATGTTGGTTACACTCAAGGTTAAAGCAGTTTTTGGGGACAATGGCCTTGTACGCAAATTTGACTAAAAACAAAATATGTGGAAATTATTGAATCGCCACTCATTTAACGCACATAGATTCTAAACTGAAGAACTTTGATTAGCGTCACCTCGCTCCTGCAAGATGGGTAGTCCGCCCCTGGTTTCGGGGTTTCGAACCTACAGTTGGATGTCGAAGACAGTGCACGGAATTAGGTGCCCTAACACATAATTATAGACTACAGTTTCTTTTTCCACCTCCCGTGACTGCTTCATTCACGGAGAAAATTGTTAGTAACAAACAACAAGTCAGTACATACATTAAACGAATCAGTAACTTCCACATATTAAAATAAAAAGATCAAAACTGATATGAATGTAACTTCAGGTACAAGACCAAGTAATCAACATCAATGAACATAAATTAAACAAACATTACACCAAAAATGTAAACAATTACAAACAATAGCATAACGGTATCACACATATGATTGCATTGCGGTTAAACCAAGTAATAGTCAAAAACAAATATTGAAACACAAAAAAAATATAAAATGCGGCAAAGAAAACACAAATACGATATAAAGAAATGCAAAAAATTACTACCTGCATTAAATAACACAAAATAACAACAAACATTCGAAACGTTCACGACCGCCATTCAAGACAAGATGCCAAATGTAACTCCCGTTCGTGCTTCTTAGGTGGCGCAGGCAGCTTTTTTCCCACCTAGAAGTTGCATGGTTGCCAACTCTCAAAAATGTATGTATCGTCGTAAGTTGTATATACAGGGTGGAACCTCTCAAGGTTTAAAGATCTTTTCATGGCTTTTCAATGTTTGCAAGAGTTCAAGGTTCCCAAGGATGTCAATGTTATAGAACCAAGCCC
This sequence comes from Photinus pyralis, assembly GCF_008802855.1. Classification (NCBI taxonomy): domain Eukaryota; kingdom Metazoa; phylum Arthropoda; class Insecta; order Coleoptera; family Lampyridae; genus Photinus; species Photinus pyralis. The sequence continues at coordinate 14,516,462 of NW_022170250.1, forward strand.
AAAATAAAGCCTTTAGGCTGGCTTAAATGTAATTACAAATCACTCAAAACAGATAAGAGACACCTTACCTTATTATATGTCGTTTCGCTGGTGTAGGTATAGAGGTGAGCGGGATGATAGCGATAGCGCCGCGGCGGTGGTAATATTGGCGATGTTGCACCCAGAATTGACACTCAAAGACAACATTAAAAGCGAAGTAAAGCTTGACTCGTATATCGTATCGGTTCTAACGCACACTTTTGTGGAAGATAAGGTGTCATAAAGCGCGCGCAAAATAAAATTTAACTATTAATGTAAAATTAATTATAGTTCTGTAACAGTCAAGGTTTCAAGAATTTGAAGGATTTCAAAGGTTTCAAGATTTGAAGGATTTCCAGGATTTTAATAATTTTCCGAATTTCAAGCATTCCAAGAATTTCAAGGATGTCAAAGGTTTAAAGGACTTCAAGCGGGATTTCAAAATTTCAAGGATTTCAGGGATTTAAAAGAGTTCAGAAATTTCAAGGATTTTAAGGCTATCAAGGGTATCAAGGAATTCAGGGATTTCAGAAATTTCAAGGATTTCGAGGATTTCCAGAATTTCAAGGATTTCAAAGGTTTTAAGGATTTTCAAGATTTCAAGGACTTCCAGAATTTCAAGGATTTCAGAAATTTCAAGAATTTCAGGGATTTCAAGGATTTCCAGAATCTCAAGGATTTCAAGAATTTTGAAAGTTTTAAAGGTTTGAAGGTATTCTTTTCATGGCTTTACAATGTTTTCAAGGTTTTCAAAGGTTTCAAGGATTTCAGAGATTTCAGGGATTTCTAGGATTTCAAGGATTTCAAGGATTTTCCGCATTTCAAGCACTTCAACAATTTCAAGGGTTTCAAAGATATCAAGGACTTCAATGATTCAAGTGTAAGAGGGGGGGTATGTTATATGTCAACAAGGGAAGTCACTAATTAAATTGGAGCCAATTGTTGGTCAGAACTCATTATTAAGATGCGACAAATCTACTGTAAACTCACCTTTCATTAGAAACGTCCCTCTGTAATCTACGCGTAAGGGGTTGGTATGGCAGCATTCAGTCTGACTGGTCGTCTCCCGCGCTCAAGGGTCATGTAAACAAATATCGCGACTGCTTAACCGCAATCCTCGCCAATTAATTAAGTAACTCACCGGGGGGCGTTAGCCCCGAACTGGCACTAAGCGCTCCTGGATCTCCGAACACTCCGGTTGGCGATTGGGGTTGAATGCGTCGTTGGAGATGGTTTCCTGAAGGGTTAAGATGGAGCTCATACCTATTTGGGAAAGGGTTACGCCGCGCGCACGTGTATTATTTAGGATACACATCCCGCCTTGGCCCTCTGACTAGGACCCTCGGCCAATAGATCAGTAACGTCGATCTATGTCACTCATTGCCCTACCTGGGAACGACATCCAGGTCGAGCTCACCCCCGAACTGTTTGTGTTAACAATGAGGCCTTTATGTTTCGTATTGGGTCGACACCATGATCTACTCGAGCGAGTAGATCACTCAGCGGTATAATCAACGGGAGCTACCCGCGGGACCGCGTCATAGGCACATGCACATAATGCACTCTAAAAGCCTAGGAATATATCCGGATATCTGCCAGGGGTTTTACCATAGCCCAACAACAATGCACGACCAGCACGATGGCCTGCACAACACACTCACCACCTACACGTGGGAGACACTCACCACCTACACGTGGGAGACACTCACCACCTACGCGTGGGAGACACTCACAATAAAGAGCTATTACACCAAACTCACTAACGTCCGATGCTCTACCTAGCATCCCTTATACGATCGTGACCAGAGCGCGTACGCAACTTAACTGCCTTAACACACGATCCCTTAAGACCCTTGCACCCATATGTGCAGAATCGCGCATACTTGACCAGTCAGCTTGCCACATTTATCAAATAGGGGTTGCGTTGACATTTTACTTTTTCGTTATTAAGGACTACCCTAAAATATGGTTCTTACACAAGGATTTCTAGAATTTCAAGGATTTTAAGTATTTCAAAAATTTCAAGGATTTCAGGGTTTTAAAGATTTCAAGGATTTCAAGCACTTCCAGAATTTCAAGGATTTCAGGGATTTCAAGGGTTTTAAGGATTTCTAGGATTTTAAGGACTTCCAGAATTTCAAGGATTTCAAATATTTCAGGGATTTTAAGGATGTCAGGGATTTCAAGGATTGTAAGGCTATCAAGGTTTCAAGGAATTCAAGGATTTCCAAAATTTCGACGATTTCAAGGATTTCAAAGGTTTCAGGGATTTTAAGGCTATCAAGGGGTTCAAGGAATTTAAGGATTACCAGGATTTCAAAGATTTCCAGAATTTCAAGGATTCGAAGGTTTCAGGGATTTTAAGGATTTCAGGGATTTCAAGGATTTCAGGGATTTAAAAGATTTCAGGGATTTCAAGGATTTCCAGAATTTCAGAAATTTTAAAGGTTTCAAGGATTTCAGAGATTTCACGCATTTCTAGGATTTCAAGGATTTTCCGCATTTCAAGCATTTCAACAATTTTAAAGGTTTCAAAGATTTCAAGGATTTCTAGAATTTCAAGGATTTTATGAATTTCAGGGATTTCAAAGATTTCAGGAATTTCAAGGGTTTCCAGAATTTCAAGGATTTCAAAGATTTCGCGTTTTTAAAAAATTTCAATGATTTCAGGGATTTTAAGGCTATCAAGGGTTTCAAGGAATTTAAGGATTTCAAGGATTTCCAGAATTTCAAGGATTTCAAAGATTTCAGGGATTTTAAGGATGTCATTGGTTTCAAGGATATTAAGGCTATCAAGGGTCTCAATGAATTCAAGGATTACCAGAATTTCAAAGATTTCAAGGATTTCAAAGGTTTCAGGGATTTTAAGGCTATCAAGGGTTTCAATGAATTCAAGGATTTCCAGAAGTTCAAAGATTTCAAGGATTTCAAAGGTTTCAGGGATTTTAAAGCTATCAAGGGTTTCGAGGAATTTAAGGATTTCCAGAATTTCAAAGATTTCAAGGATTTCAAAGGTTTCAGGGATTTTAAGGCTATCAAGGGTTTCAAGGAATTTAAGGATTTCCAGAATTTCAAGGATTTCAAAGATTTCAGAGATTTTAAGGATTTCAGGTGTTTCACGAAATTCAAGGATTTCCAGAATTCAAGGATTTCAGGGATTGCAAAGGTTTCAGGTTATCAAGGGTTTCAAGGAATTTAAGGATTTTCACGGTTTCAAAGGTTTCCAGAATTTCAAGGATTCCAAAGTTTCAGGGATTTTAAGGATTTAAGGGATTTCAAGGATTTTAAGGCTATCAAGGGTTTCAACGAATTCAAGGATTTCCAGAATTTCAGGAATTTCAAAGGTTTTAAGGATTTCAGAGATTTCACGCATTTCTAGGATTTCAAGGATTTTCCGCATTTCAAGCATTTCAACAATTTTAAGGGTTTCAAAGATATCAAGGATTTCTAGAATTTCAAGGATTTCATGAATCTCAAGGATTTCAAATATTTCAGGGATTTTAAGGATGTCAGGGATTTCAAGGATTGTAAGGCTATCAAGGTTTCAAGGAATTCAAGGATTTCCAGAATTTCAACGATTTCAAGGATTTCAAAGGTTTCGGGGATTTTAAGGCTATCAAGAGTTTCAAGGAATTTAAGGATTTTCAGGATTTCAAAGGTTTCCAGAATTTCAAGGATCCAAAGATTTCAGGGATTTTAAGGATTTCAGGAATTTCAAGGATTTCAGGGATTTAAAAGATTTCAGGGATTTCAAGGATTTCCAGAATTTCAAGGATTTCAGGGATTTAAAAGATTTCAGGGATTTCAAGGATTTCCAGAATTTCAGGAATTTTAAAGGTTTCAAGGATTTCAGAGATTTCACGCATTTCTAGGATTCGAGGATTTTCCGCATTTCAACAATTTTAAGGGTTTCAAAGATTTCATGGATTTCTAGAATTTCAAGGATTTCATGAATTTCAGGGATTTCAAAGATTTCAGGGATTTCAAGGATTTCACGGATTTAAAAGATTTCAGGGATTTCAAGGGTTTCCAGAATTTCAAGGATTTCAAAGATTTCAAGGATTTAAAAAATTTCAATGACTTCAGGGATTTTAAGGCTATCAAGGGTTTCAAGGAATTTAAGGATTTCAAGGATTTCCGGAATTTCAAGGATTTCAAAGATTTCAGGGATTTTAAGGATGTCATTGATTTCAAGGATTTTAAGGCTATCAATGGTTTCAATGAATTCAAGGATTTCCAGAATTTCAAGGATTTCAAAGATTTCAGGGATTTTAAGGATGTCAGGGATTTCAAGGGTTTTAAGGCTGTCATGGGTTTCAATGAATTCAAGGATTTCCAGAATTTCAAGAATTTCAGGGATTTCAAAGATTTCAGGGATTTTAAGGCTATCAAGGGTTTCGAGGAATTTAAGGATTTCCAGGATTTCAAAGATTTCCAGAATTTCAAGGATTTCAAAGATTTCAGGGATTTTAAGGATTTCAGGGGTTTCAAGGATTTTAAGGCTATCAAGGGTTTCAAGGAATTCAAGGATTTCCAGAAACGCCATTTGGGATATGTAACTCCCCTGCTACTGGGAGGATTAGGCGTTCTAGAACAGTGAACCTTGTTTTGGTTTTAGGAGAGTATGTGATAAGGTTTGATAAAATAGGAAGGAGGATATTGTCGATAATTTACTGTTATCACCAAATATGCGTGGACTGAAAGGTCAAACAGTAAGTAGTATCTTATCTCGAATGGCCCAATAAATGCCATTCAAATTGTAAATGAGTAAAGGTAATAGAAAACAAACGGACGTGTATATTGGAAATGTTTAATGTGCAAAAGGAGGAAATTTCCGACGACGAAGTTGGCAAAATCATTAAGAAGGATTTTGAAAATGGGCTCATTAACGAATATCTGTTATTTGGAGAGGATCGCGTTTGTCTGCCAAGATATTTCGAGCAAAGAGCCGCAGATGTTGATGCCCTCGAAATCAGTAACGATGACGTCATCCTGGCGTCATTTCCAAAATCAGGTACGACCCAATTTTACTTTCGTCCGCTAATACCTACCGATTTAGGTACAACGTGGGTGAGGGAAATGGTGTGGCTTATCGAAAATGACCTGAATTACGAAGGAGCTAAGGTTGACTTACGCGAACGATTCCCCGAGTAAGAGAGACCGAGAATTTGTCCCTTCCTAAGCGATTTTCCTAGGCTACCCGGAATTTTCAACCCAAGGTTTGAGGCAAACGATCCCAACTTCGGCATTGTACTTAAGGAGTTCAAAGCAGCAAGTGGAAGGAGGCTCATCAAGACTCACTTGCCATTTTCCTTGTTACCTAGGCAAATAAGAGATGGGACAAAGACACCGAAGGTATTTCGAACCTCAATTCAAACGACACTTACTTGCTCCTGTAGATTATCTTTGTGATGCGAAACCCGAAGGACGTGTTCGTCTCTTACCACCACATGGGCCTCCTCATGATGGGCTGGCTTGCCAATCGCGAAGACTTCGCCAAGGCCTTTCTGGCGGACAAAGGTTTCTCCGCCCTGTAGGTAGTGACGTAGGTAATATAATTGATTTTTAGTGCTGTACGCACCGTACTGGCAGGTGGTCCACGGTTATTGGACGAGGCGCGCTCTGCCAAATGTTCTCATCTTGAAATACGAGGAGATGATCAAAGATCTTAAGTCCGTCCTCTTAAGGACTTCCGCCTTTTTGGGGAAGGACCCGATGAGCGAGGAGCAACTGGAACGGCTATGTGCGCACCTAAGCTTCGACAGCATGAAAGGGAATCCGGCGGTGAACTCGCAAAAGTTGGTGATGCAGAGGAGGACGTATAACCCCAACGCCAATGGATCCTTCATGAGATCGGGGAGAATTGGAGACTACAAGGCGGAAATGAGTCCTCGGATGGTTAGTGCCTTTGACGCGTGGATTAAGAAGAATATCCAGAATACGGACTTTGACGAACAGTACGCTTACTTCGGCCAAATTTAGTACCTAATTAAAGCTGCCCCCCTACTAGAAATCCACTGTGATTATAACCTAGAATTAGCCTCTGGGCCGTAAATAAATGACCTTATTCCTGGGAATTGGTACACTTTATCACAGGGCCAAGCACAACATCTCCTTATCAATCGTAACTTACTTCTTTCCGTAAAGATCGGGATCCGAGAACGATAGACTTCAAAAATGTAAGGGATCTCAAAGAATTCAATGATCTCAATAATTGAAAGGATTTCAAGGATTTCAGGTGGAAAGGTCCCCAAGTTCTCGAGTTGTAGGGTTTTTGAGCTCTCGGAATTTAGAAATTTGAAAGTCTCGAAGTTCCTTGTAATCCCTGAAATCCTTAAAATCCATAAACGCCTCAAAATCCTCCAAATCATTAAAATCCGTAAAATCCATCCGTAGATCCTTAAAATCCTTAAAATCGTTCAAATCATTAAAATCCCTATAATCACTAAAATTCTTAAAATCCATAAAACCCTTAAAATACTTCAAACCCTTAAAATCACTAAAATCCCTAAAATCCTTAAAATCCTTCAAACCCTAAAAATCATTAAAATCCTTAAACTCCTTAAAATCTCTAAAATCCTTAAAATCATTAAAATCCCTAAAATCCTTAAACTCCTTAAAATCTCTAAAATCCTTAAAATCATTAAAATCCTTAAAATCTCTAAAATCCTTAAAATTCTTAAAATCCTTAAAACCCTTAAAATCATCAAAATCCCTAAAATCATTAAAGTCTCAAAAATCCTTAAAACCCTTTAAATCCATAAAATCCATACAATCCCTAAAATCCTTCAAACCCTTAAAATCATTAAAATCCCTAAAACCCCTAAAATCGTTAAAATCCTTAAAATCATTAAAATCTCTAAAATCCTTAAAATCTCTAAAATCCTTAAAATCATTAAAATCTCTAAAATCCTTAAAATTCTTAAAATCCTTAAAACCCTTAAAATCATCAAAATCCCTAAAATCCTTAAAGTCTCAAAAATCCTTAAAACCCTTTAAATCCATAAAATCCATACAATCCCTAAAATCCTTCAAATCCTTCAAACCCTTAAAATCCTTAAAATCCTTAAAATCCTTCAAACCCTAAAAATCATTAAAATCCTTAAACTCCTTAAAATCTCTAAAATCCTTAAAATCATTAAAATCCCTAAAATCCTTAAACTCCTTAAAATCTCTAAAATCCTTAAAATCCTTAAAATCTTAAAATCCTTAAAATTCTTAAAATCCTTAAAACCCTTAAAATCATCAAAATCCCTAAAATCATTAAAGTCTCAAAAATCCTTAAAGCCCTTTAAATCCATAAAATCCATACAATCCCTAAAATCCTTCAAATCCTTCAAACCCTTAAAATCATTAAAATCCCTAAAACCCCTAAAATCGTTAAAATCTCTAAAATCCTTAAAATCATTAAAATCCTTAAAATCTCTAAAATCCTTAAAATTCTTAAAATCCTTAAAACCCTTAAAATCATCAAAATCCCTAAAATCCTTAAAGTCTCAAAAATCCTTAAAACCCTTTAAATCCATAAAATCCATACAATCCCTAAAATCCTTCAAATCCTTCAAACCCTTAAAATCCTTAAAATCCTTAAAATCCTTCAAACCCTAAAAATCATTAAAATCCTTAAACTCCTTAAAATCTCTAAAATCCTTAAAATCATTAAAATCCCTAAAATCCTTAAACTCCTTAAAATCTCTAAAATCCTTAAAATCCTTAAAATCTCTAAAATCCTTAAAATTCTTAAAATCCTTAAAACCCTTAAAATCATCAAAATCCCTAAAATCATTAAAGTCTCAAAAATCCTTAAAGCCCTTTAAATCCATAAAATCCATACAATCCCTAAAATCCTTCAAATCCTTCAAACCCTTAAAATCATTAAAATCCCTAAAACCCCTAAAATCGTTAAAATCCTTATAATCATTAAAATCTCTAAAATCCTTAAAATCTCTAAAATCCTTAAAATCATTAAAATCCTTAAAATCCTTCCAACCTTTAAAATCATTAAAATCCTTAAAATCCCTAAAATCCTTAACATTCTTAAAATCCTTAAAACCCTTAAAATCCTTTAAATCCTTAAAATCATCAAAATCCCTAAAATCATTAAAGTTTCAAAAATCCTTAAAACCCTTTAAATCCATAAAATCCATACAATCCCTAAAATCCTTCAAATCCTTCAAACCCTTAAAATCATTAAAATCCCTAAAACCCCTAAAATCGTTAAAATCCTTAAAATCATTAAAATCCCTCAAATCCTTAAACTTCTTAAAATCCCTGAAATCCTTAAAATCGTGAAAACCCTTAAAATAACTTAAAACCCTTAAAATCCTTCAAACCCTTAAAATCATTAAAATCCCTAAAATTATTAAAATCCTTAAAACCCTTAAAATCATCCTTAAGACCCTTAAAATTCTTAATATCTTTAAAACCCTTAAAATCCTTAAAATACTTAAAACCCTTAAATTCGTTTAAATTCTTAAAATCCTTCAAACCCTTAAAATCATTAGAATCCCTAAAATTCCTAAACTCCTTTAAATCCACAAAATCCCTAAAATCTTTCAAACCCTTAAAATTATTAAAATCCCTAAAATCCTTAAAATCCCTAAAATCCTTATAATCCCTAAAGTCCCTACAATCCTCGGGTCTCCCAATATTCTCGATATGTTAGAAATCAGTGGAATCCTCGAAATTTTAGGAATCTTGGATATCCTCGCAATCATTGAAACTTTAAAGTTTTTGTCCTTCAAACTCTTGCTGTACTTGAAACCCATGAAGTCGAAATCCTTGACAATCTCGAAATCTTTGAAATCCTTAAAATCCTTAGAATTCCTCGAATACCTGGAATTATTTACCACACTTGCACTTTTCGAAATTTGCGAAATTCTTGAAATCCTGGGAGTCCTAGGAATCCTTGGGATGTTCGAAATCCTAGAGATCCTCGAAATCCTCCATATCTTCAAAATCATTGAAATCCTAGGAATCGTCGACTCCGTCGAAAAACTCGAAATCTCAAAAATTTATGGAATTTTTAAATTTTTTTAAAATTCCGCGCAATCCTTGAAACCCTTGCTATGCTTGAAATACAAGAACTTCTTGAAGTCGTCGAAATCCTTAACGGCCTTGAAACCTTAAAAAACCTTAACATTTACGAAATCCTTTAGACCTTTAAATTCCATTGAATAGCTGGAATTATTGTTCTTAAAATTCCCGAAATCCTAGAAATAACGAAATCCGAGCAATCCTCGGAAGCCTTCAAAACTCGCACATCTTTGAAACCATTGGAAATCTCGAAATAGCCGAAATTCTTGAAATCCGAAGATTTTTTGGAAATTTGGATAATACTCGAAATCACTGTTTTTTTTTAAACTTTAGAATCTTGAAACCTGAAACCTTTTGAATCTTTAGAATCTTTGGAATCTTAGGCATTTTTGGAACTGTTTACAATCCTTGGAATCTCTGGAATCTGTGGATTCTCTGGAATTTCTGCAATCTATAGAATTTTTGGAATCTAAGGGATCTTTGGGATGTTTGGAATTTTTGGGATCACGGGAATCATCTGGAATATCTTGAATCTATGGAATCTTTGGAATCTTTAGAATGTTTAGAACCTTTAGAACCTTTAGAATCTTTAGAATCTTTAGAATCTTTAGAATCTTTAGAATCTTTAGAATCTTTACAATCTTTAGAACCTTTAGAACCTTTAGAATCTTTAGAACCTTTAGAACCTTTAGAATCTTTAGAATCTTTAGAATCTTTAGAATCTTTAGAACCTTTAGAACCTTTAGAACCTTTAGAACCTTTAGAACCTTTAGAACCTTTAGAACCTTTAGAATTTTTAGAACCTTTAGAACCTTTAGAACCTTTAGAATCTTTAGAACCTTTTTAGAACCTTTAGAACCTTTAGAACCTTTAGAACCTTTAGAACCTTTAGAACCTTTAGAACCTTTAGATTTAGAATCTTTAGAACCTTTAGAACCTTTAGAACCTTTAGAACCTTTAGAACCTTTAGAACCTTTAGAACCTTTAGAATTTAGAACCTTTAGAACCTTTAGAACCTTTAGAACCTTTAGAACCTTTAGAACCTTTAGAACCTTTAGAACCTTTAGAACCTTTAGAACCTTTAGAACCTTTAGAACCTTTAGAACCTTTAGAACCTTTAGAATCTTTAGAATCTTTAGAATCTCTAGAATCTCTAGAATCTTTAGAATCTTTAGAATCTTTAGAATCTTTAGAATCTTTAGAATCTTCAGAATCTTCAGAATCTTCAGAATCTTTAGAATCTTTAGAATCTTTAGAATCTTTAGAATCTATAGAGTCTTTAGAACTTTTAGAAAATTTACAACCTTTAGAACCTTTAGAAGCTGTAGTACCTTTAGAACCTTTAGAACATAGAGATTATAACCTTTTGAAACTTTAGAACCTTTAGTACCTTTTGAACATTTAGAACCGTTAGAAACTTTAGAAACTTTAGAACATTTAGGACATTTAGAATCTTTTGAATTTTTAGAACCTTTAGAACTTTTAGAATCTTTAGAATTTTAGAATCTTTAGAATCTTTAGAATCTTTAGAATCTTTAGAATCTTTAGAATCTTTAGAATCTTTAGAATCTTTAGAATCTTTAGAATTTAGAATCTTTAGAATCTTTAGAATCTTTAGAATCTTTAGAATCTTTAGAATCTTTAGAATCTTTAGAATCTTTAGAATCTTTAGAATCTTTAGAATCTTTAGAATCTTTAGAATCTTTAGAATCTTTAGAATCTTTAGAATCTTTAGAATCTTTAGAATCTTTAGAATCTTTAGAATCTTTAGAATCTTTAGAATCTTTAGAATCTTTAGAATCTTTAGAATCTTTAGAATCTTTAGAATCTTTAGAATCTTTAGAATCTTTAGAATCTTTAGAATCTTTAGAATCTTTAGAATCTTTAGAATCTTTAGAATCTTTAGATCTTTAGAATCTTTAGAATCTTTAGAATCTTTAGAATCTTTAGAATCTTTAGAATCTTTAGAATCTTTAGAATCTTTAGAATCTTTAGAATCTTTAGAATCTTTAGAATCTTTAGAATCTTTAGAATCTTTAGAATCTTTAGAATCTTTAGAATCTTTAGAATCTTTAGAATCTTTAGAATCTTTAGAATCTTTAGAATCTTTAGAATCTTAGAATCTTTAGAATCTTTAGAATCTTTAGAATCTTTAGAATCTTTAGAATCTTTAGAATCTTTAGAATCTTTAGAATCTTTAGAATCTTTAGAATCTTTAGAATCTATAGAGTCTTTAGAACTTTTAGAAAATTTACAACCTTTAGAACCTTTAGGAACTGTAGTACCTTTAGAATCTTTTGAACCTTTAGAAACTTAAGAACTTTGAGAACATTTAGAACCCTTAGATTAGAACCTTTTGAAACTTTAGAAACTGTAGAACTTTTAGAACTTTCAGAATCTTTAGAATGTTTAGAATTTTTAGAATCTTTAGAATGTTTAAAATCGTTAGAAACTTTAGAACCTTTAGAATGATTAGAATCTTTGGAATCTTTTGAATCTTTGGGATCTTAGGGATCTTTAGAATGCTTAGAATCTTTAAAACTTTTAGAAAATTTACAACCTTTAGAACCTCTAGAAACTGGCACCCCTCATTTTGTTCTTCACTCTTGTTTTCCTTTTTCCCAGACCTTTAATTTGATATAAGATGTCAAAAGCTGCTTCAAACGGTTTCCGAGATATTGCATGTTTTCGTTACTTGCTTGTGGCAAATTGATAAAAAAATTAAATCGCTTGATGTTATTCTTTTGTTTTTATACTTGTCAAGGTATCTTTCGGAAAAAAGACGGCAAGTCCTGGCCACTATTCAATTACATTCACGGTGTATTAATATTAAATTCAAAAAATCTTCATTAGAGTAACCCAAACGAGCCATTATTGACGAGAAGTATAAGTTCAAGCAGCGAAAATTTGATGTTTAAACATTATCATAATAAAATCGTTGTACTCCAAATTCGACGTAGAATCCGAAAATGTAGAAAAAATAGGGGGTCCCTATTTAAAATAATAAAGTTGATGGCTACTTCCGGTATTTCCGGAAGTGGCGCCATCTTGAAAATATTTTAGTTCAATTCATCATGTGTCAAAACCCCTAAAGGACTTATCAGTTTAGTTTCATTTTCAAAGGTTTTCCATATCTTTCTAACTGACGCTCGTCAAGAATGACCCTGTATATATCCGACTCTCTGAACCCTAAGACTTGCTGAAGCCAATATATAAGTTATTGGAAAATTACACTCTCTAATTCTGACACTCTGTAGACTTTCTATGATACGTAAGGCTTAAACTATTCAACCCGTTAGAGTCTCAAAAATATCAACTACTCTTGATCCAAAGGACGTATGTCACTTTTTATGCAAAATTAATGTAATTTGCTTATACTAAAAACAACCGAACTAAAAATATTGTCCATATCTAAATATCCTAGGTACTGTGAACGAACACGCCAAGAAATGGGGTTGTGTGGACACTGGTGTAGACGCACCATACAGTACAGGGCAACATTCACCCTTATGAATGTGAACACTCTGTAAACCAACAATGTGGGCGTGATTGCAAAAAGTTTTCCCACGCCCAAGAAATCGCATTCTGTACATAGAGCTGTTATCTCTAATTAATTATTTACAAAGGCGCACTGCCAAAAACTGTAATCGCTGTTTAAAATTCTCAATCATCGGCAGATTTTTCGATGAAGCACCGTTCGCCAGCAGTTCAACACAATTAAAATTCCATTTAATTTCATTTACTGTTACCGTAACGTCTTACGGGTAATGGTAAATACAACAAAAAAACTTGTTTCTATTTGTTATATTTCTTTTAAATCGAATCGCGTTCGGTTTACAACCGTTTCAAATCGACCACAAAGCGGCAGCTGCGATCTGCAAAGCGTGAAGGAAACGTTCACGTCTTCTTCATATCGTTGAAGGCGCGCGAGTTGTTCGGCCGCGGCTCGTACGCCAAAAGTGGAAGCCGCACGCGCCGTGACGCAATTTTTCGATTAAATACGCTACCGGTAGTGCAGTTTAATTTCGTTTGTTCGAAAAGATCGAGAATAAAGAAATCCGGAGATATCAACGGCCGGTAAAGCGTCTAACCCACTTCTAATTATTGCAATTGCAAGAGAAATCGAATTATGAACATCATCATCATCATCATCAGTCTGAATCTATATCGCTGAATGTGCGCGAAGGTATAAAAAATATTCATGGTGTGCTTAGAAAACGTTTAATTTGGTTTAAATACATAAATTTTGTGTTCACTTACTCCCGCAAGTCATAACGGAATTAATGCAATTGGATTTTGATTGTCGGTAAGTTCTTTTTCGTTTTGCTTTGTTTTTTTCCCCGCAAAACTGTTTGTCTCGTTAAAATTTTCTGCATTTAAATGTGGGTTAATTGCCGAAATTGTTAGTCAACAGCGGCGGCGGCAAAAAAAAAAGACGGACGAAATTCGTTTCGGAAATTGATATGTGTAAAAGGATGCGCTCCGATCTAATGGCGCGTAAAAATGGAGTCACCAATTTCGAATTCGCGCGCTTCCGCGTGCTCGAAATTGTAAACAAAAGCCGGCGCGTTCTTAAACTTTCTCCAATTTATGTGAACAATGTCGCTTTAGCTTTTGTCAGTTTCAAATTGTCGCGTAGAAATGTCGTCCGGAGTGTTCGGAACCTGTGCAGGAAAAGTTGCACTTACGGTCACAGGTTTCAAGAATGTCGAATGGAGATTTTTCAAAACAGCTTCAGAAGTTGCCGTTTTTAAAACGGCTTCTAGTAGTGGTAGATTTGTGTGAACAATTCAATTTCCGAGTCTAATACAATTTGAATTTAACGCGCAAAATAAGGTACCTATCTAAATGTTATACAGGGTCTTCAAACTTAAGTGGGCACTATCGCCAATACGCTGATTTAAATAAATGCAAGTGGTGTCTTCCAAACACTAATTACTCTTCTAAAAATCATTGCGCAAAATGTATTAATAAACACAGACTTATTTCTTATGTTCTCCTGATACATACCTGCTACACACCTTCTCACGTATAACGTTCTCCTGGTAAACATTTTTAAATATTTGTCCGGATTCTAGAAACCTATCTATGATCTTGCGCGTTACGAATTTTCTTTCCTGGCCCGTTACATCAGGATCACAGAAACACAAGAAAGACTACTTTCCCACATTCTCCTGATACAAGTTTCTTTTTAAATACGGGGAACCTGGATTACAAGAGAAGTAATTCCTTAACAGGCTCTATTTCTCTTGATACATGTTTCTTGAAATAATTATATCAGCGATAACAAAATGGGGTGATGTTCTCCTGATACCAACTGCTCTACCAATTTGTCTTTCAAACTGTCGTGTCAGTCTTAGAGCTTCGCAAGAATGTGAAAAATTTATTTAATAAACACATTCTTGCCTATTCTGATACAAATGCGCTAAAGATATAATTCACACCTTAATTTGTTACATAGATACCTATAAGGTTCTCCTGATAAACATTTCGTCTTTTAAACATCTGTCCGGGATTGAGAAACTTATTTATGATCTTGCGCGTTGCGAATTTCCCTTCCTGGCCCGTTACATCAGGATCACAGAAACAGAAGGAAGACTACTAATTTGTTACGTAGGTACCTATAATGTTCTCCTGATAAACTGTCTTCTTTTAAGCATCTGTCCGGGCTTTAGAAACTTATTTATGATATTGCGCGTTACGAATTTTCCTTCCTGGCCCGTTACATCAGGATCACAGAAACAGAAGGAAGACTACTAATTTGTTGCGTAGGTACCTATAATGTTCTCCTGATAAACATTTCTTCTTTTAAGCATCTGCTCGGGCGTTAGAAACTTATTTATGATCTTGCGCGTTACGAATTTTCCTTCTTGACCCGTTACATCAGGATCACAGAAACTGAAAGAAGACTACTAATTTGTTGCGTAGGTACCTATAATGTTCTCCTAATAAGCATTCTTCTTTTAAACATCTGTTCGGGCTTTAGAAACTTATTTATGATCTTGCGCGTTACGAATTTTCCTTCTTGACCCGTTACATCAGGATCACAGAAACTGAAAGAAGACTACTAATTTGTTGCGTAGGTACCTATAATGTTCTCCTAATAAGCATTCTTCTTTTAAGCATCTGTCCGGGCGTTAGACACTTATTTATGATGTTCCGCGTTACGAATTTCTCTTCCTGACCCGTTACATCAGGATCATAGGAAGACTATTTTCCCACATTTTCCTGATACAAGTTTTTTTTTTAATAAGGGGCACCTGGATTACAAAAAGGTAAGAGGAGTAATTCCTTCACAGACACTATTTCTCTTGATACACGTGTTTCTTGAAATAATTACATCAGGGCTAAGGAAGTGCAGGTGCAATCTTTTTCAATTGTCTTGAGAGCTTTTGCAAATATGTTTCAAATCTTTTGAAATCTTGAAATCTATAAATTTTGTTGAAATTGCTTTGAGATTCTTTTGTTATCCTCCTGAAATTATCTTGAATTATTCTTTTATTTTATTTTATTTTTTCAGAACTTTAAAATCTTGAAATTTTTTAAAATCTCGAATTTTTCATAATTGAACTCTTGAAATCTTGAAATTTTCTCGAAATTTTCTTGAAATCCTCTATAAACGTTAAAATTTCCTTGAACTTGAAATATTTTTGAAATTTTCACGAGATTTTTCGAATTTTTTGGAACTTTCTTGAACGCTTCTTGAAATACTGAAATTTTAAAATTTTTTTGAAATCTGATTTGATATCTTCTTGAAATTCTCTTAGCCTCTTGAACATTTCATGAAATTTATGTGTATTCTGTTTGTCACCTAGCAATTTTCTTTAAAGCTCCTTAACATGCTTTTCAAATCTTCAATTTTTCTTGAAATCTTAAAATCTCCATGAAATACTTTTGTGGAATTTTTGAAATATCGCAATTTTCTCGAAATATTCATGAATTCTTCTCGAAATTTTGTCGAAATCTTCTATTCTTCATGAAATTGTGAAATTTTTTGAAATCTAGAAATCTCGAAATTTTTTCGAAATTCCTTTGTGATCCTTAAATCTTAATATCTGGACAATTTTAAAAATCGTTAAAATCTTATTGAAATATTATTGAAAACTCCTCCAAATCTTTTTGAAATTTTTTCGAAATCGTCTTAAAATTTTGAAATTTCCTTTACATCTTGAAAGCTCATTGTTATCTTTTTGAAATATTGAATTCTCTTTTAAATCATCTTGAATATTTGTTGAGATCCTCTTGACATCTTGTTTTTTGCTAATCTTATAATTTTCTGAAAATTTAATAATTTTGAAATTTCCTTGAACTCTTTGAAATTTTAAATTTAATGGAAATTTTCTTGAAATCGTTGTGGTCTTCTTAAAATTGCCTTGAAATTTCTCCTCTACAAATCGAAATTTTCTTGAAATCTTAAAATACTGATCTCGCAATATTCTTGTTATTCTTATGAAATTTTTTTGAAATCTTCGTGTGATCTACTTGCAACCCTGTAATCTTTTTCAATTGTCTTGAGAGCTCTTGCAAATATTTTTTAAACCTTCAAATATTTTGAAATCTTGAAAAATTTTTAAAATCTGAAATTCTGCTTGAAATCTTCTCGATATATCTTGAAATCTATAAATTTTCTTGAAATTATTTTGAGATTCTCTTGTTATCCTCTTGAAATATTCTTGAATTCTTCTTGTAACCTTACATTCTTTTCAAAACTTTAAAATCTTGAAATTTTTTCGAAATTTTTTTCGAATTCTCTATAAACCTTAAAATTTCCTTGAACTTGAAATATTTTTGACATTTTAACGAGAATTTTCTTTAAATCCGATTTGATATTTTCTTAAAATTCTCTTGTTAGTCTCTTGAACATTTCTTGAAATTTATGTGTAATCTGTTTGTGACCTATCAATTTTGTTTAAAGCTCCTTAAAATGTTTTCAAATCTTCAATTTTGCTTGAAGTTTTAAAATCTCCATGAAATACCTTAGAAATTCCTTTGTGATCCTTAAATATTAAAATCTCGACAATTTTTTAAAATCTTTTTATCCTATTGAAATCTGCTCGTAATCTTCTTAAAATATTCCTGAAATCTTCTTCAAATCTTTTTGAAATTTTTTTGAAATCCTCTTAAATTTTCTTTACATCTTGAAAGCTCATTGTTATCTTTTTGAAATATATCTTTAGAAGCCTCGTGCAGACTCGTCCAATTGTTTAAAAATCAATGTAAAGGTGCGGGTGGTTGACTTAAATTGGTTTTTACCGCTCGCCGCAAACGTTATCGTGGTTTAACGCACATTATCCCATGGACCTCTACCGACAACCTAATTCACAATACTTTTATTGTTTATTTCACGCCCAATCTGGTACGTAAAGCCTTCTCCACCAATCAAATTCAAGCCCTTCGAAAACCCCTCTCTTTTATCTCCATAGTTTTAAATTTTACAGAATACGCCTCCAAAATGAATGCTAATCGTTTCGACGGCCATACTTACTCGTTCATCTAATACACCTCGTCCCCATTGTCCAATCACGCGTTTAGAAAAACAATTAACCACGGCATCCACTTTTTCATCTTTGCCAGAACTCTCGCGTGATCGATTCCTAGACCGCGACATCCATTAGAAACGGGCACGTAGAACCCATTGATTCTATGTAATCTCTCGCCAGACTGGCGCGTCCATTTTTTCACGCAATTAATCCGGCAACCATTTACTTAAAAAACAATCATTTCTAGACCACTTTTATCAGAAATGCCTATAAAATCAAAAACGTAAAAAATTGCATGTCCTGTAATTTAATGTTACCTTGGCAATGAAATGCCAAAGTGGTTACGGCAACGACATGAACTAAGACATTATCCATTGTTGGGGTGCATTCAACATACTTAACAATGCGCATTCTTCGGTACGAAATTTCTAATTGGCAAAACGGAATATTGCACCATCAAATCTCTCTTTTTGTCCGAATAATTATAAAAAAATTGCGGTAAATTAATAAAAGTTAATGGACAAAAAGGTGTTTACATCAAGGTAGCTATTATAGTATACAGGATGAGTGAAAGTAAATTAAGTAACCTTTTATTTTTATAATTGCAAAATATTATCCATTAGCTCGCAATTAAAATACTCGGTACAATAAAATAATTAAAATTAGAAAACGCACATCTGATGCGTATGCGTAAAATGATCAATTCGACAAGCTCACTTCGTTTTCTTAAATTACTTATTGCGAGTAGCCTTGCCGGTCATACCTGATAGTACCGTTACGATAACATCTGACAAGTACTCTATATAGCATTGCAATAAGCAAGAGCAAAAATGTCCAGCGAGCGAAGAATCGAATTTAACGGTACAGCATGCAAATGGTCGCGTTCAATTATTGTTCGCGCCCTCGTTCGCGCCGCGCGGCAAATTATGGTATTATGTCAGTGGCAGCGTAACAAAAGACGAGCGTCACACTCGATTGTCCGTGTAATCGACGATTATGACAGGTTGATGATGAGAAAAACTGTCTCACGCGGGGCGATACTCGTCAAATTTGAGATTCCAGCTGCGTAGGTCTCTCGCGAACGCTCTCGCCTAACGGGTTGCACGCTTGCGGTTTTCGTAAATTACGTAACAATGAAAGAAACAATAAAAAAAAATGGACAAGTTTATGTGTTAGTAGGTAAGCGCAATTATTTCGACCTTCCTCGTACTTCCCGCCCACGCCTCGAGTGGCACGAGCAGGAAATTACGTGCTAAAAATTTGATAAACTTGCGCAACTTGTTCGCAACAATTCTGGAGCGATGTACTTTCCGCAGTCGTTGCTCTCGGGATACCATAAAGGGAATTTTTATTGCCTGTACAATGAACTATCGACTAGAGCCTTTTTCTGGCTGCGAGGAGAACGTTATAAATTGAAACGCCGAAGAGAAATAAGATCTCATTCTCGCTTACACTGCTGTATCATAAAATGTTTCTGCTCCTTGATACTTTGACATATACCTGGGATTGGGGGGGGGGGGGGCTACCTGGGTGTTACGGGTACGGTTACTTTGTCGTGCAACTTTCAGTCTTCATCATTGCTCCTTCCAGCACAATAAAGTTGGGTTAATTTTCCTGTTCCGTAATTAATCAAGTTTGTGTCTAATTCCTCTTCAAGGGATTATATCAACGTTAACTTTATATAAACATTAAAAAGTATTTATTCGTAATTAAATTCAATCAGATGCATATTTGTAAAGGGTGGTCTCTTTACCGTTTAAAAAATTCGGTTTTGAATCTGTATTTTGTTAAACATGGAATTTTCTGCATGTACCGCTTCGTAGTGAACTTGAACTAAAGTAAGTCTGCCGGTTTCCACGATCTCTCCATTCAGCGGGCGGCCGAGAAACGCGAAATGCGTGCTTTCTATTGGCTGTCAGGGCACGCTAGTCGAGGTCATTGCATTCGGACAAGAAGGCACCTTTCGGTTTTTCTAAGGGAGAGAGATTCAAATACCGAAAGAAGAGGGAGCACGTATTTGGGTTCGCTAATCATTATGATTATTCTGGGTTTATTTTAAGTAAAAACGAAAGGTTTGTGACAAAATTGAGGGTTACCATAAACAAAGCGGAAAATTGCCTTATTAATTTAAATTTTTTGATTTGTACAAAGTAATGGTCGGATATTTTCAGGAATCTGCATGCTAATTTTGTTTGATGTAATTTTAATATTCCTAATGGAATCGACCCGAAAATTATTTGCATGATACAAATTTTGATTGCTCTGTTTCGTTGATTGATTGCATTTAATTTCAGTGATGCCATTCCTTTGGTTGGATTACAATTTTGTTTAGGTTTCAGAGCTGTGTGTATATTTTGAACAGGAAAATGTACCAATCGTTCCTTAGACCCGCCTCTCTACGTCCACGGTAGCAAATGTAGTTTACCAAAGATCAAATACACTGCACTTTTCTTGCACCCCATTGCCGAGCGAGCCGAAGGCGAGCGGCATAGCTCGGGCTCTCCCTAAAACTCGCCTCTCTACGTCCACGGTGGCAAACGACGTTTACCAACGGCGAAAGACAATACCCTTTTCTTGCACACCAATGCCGAGCGAGCCGAAGACAAGTTCGGCATAGCTCGAGCTCTCCCTTAGACTCGCCTCTCAACCTCTACGGTAGCAAATGACGTTTACCAAAGACCAAAGACACTACACTTTTCTTGCATCTCATTGCCGAGCGAGCCGAAGGCGAGTTCGGCATGCTCGGGCTCTCCCTTAGACTCGCCTCTCTACGTCCACGGTAGCAAATGACGTTACCAAAGACCAAAGACACTACACTTTTCTTGCACACCAATGCCGAGCGAGCCGAAGACGAGTTCGGCATACCTCGGGCCCTCCCTTAGACTCGTCTCTACGTCCACGGTGGCAAATGACGTTTACCAAAGACCAAAGACACTACATTTTTCTTGTACACCAATGCCGAGCGAGCCGAAGGCGAGTTCGGCATAGCTCGGGTTCTTCCTTAGACTCTCCTCTCTACCTCCACGATAGCAAATGACGTTTATCAAAGACCAAAGACACTACCCTTTTCTTGCACACCAATGCCGAGCGAGCCGAAGACGAGTTCGGCATACCTCGGGCCCTCCCTTAGACTCGTCTCTACGTCCACGGTGGCAAATGACGTTTACCAAAGACCAAAGACACTACATTTTTCTTGTACACCAATGCCGAGCGAGCCGAAGGCGAGTTCGGCATAGCTCGGGTTCTTCCTTAGACTCTCCTCTCTACCTCCACGATAGCAAATGACGTTTATCAAAGACCAAAGACACTACCCTTTTCTTGCACACCAATGCCGAGCGAGCCGAAGACGAGTTCGGCATACCTCGGGCCCTCCCTTAGACTCGTCTCTACGTCCACGGTGGCAAACGACGTTTACCAAAGAACAAATACACTATACTTTTCTTGCACTTCCATTGCCGAGCGAGCCGAAGGCGAGTTCGGCATAGCTCGGGCTTTGGTCCGATTCTTTTCAAATTGGTGTCGTCGGAAAGATGTTGTAAACGCGCACAACTCCTGCGTGGCGGAATTTTGTTTTTTGTCATAGGGGCGAAATTAACGACCTTTTGCGAGGCGCGCGCGCGCGTCTACGAGAAGTAGTCAACTTCGGGCGCCTTTTACTTTCCGTTGCGAACTCACGCGGTTTAACGTTTCGTGAATCTCGAATCGCTGTCTCTCTTTCTCGTGTCGCCAATAGAAGTGAATTGCGAGTGAACGGGACGTCGGAAGTGGGTACCGTAAAAGAGAATGTGGTAGCCCGCGACACGATCTTACTGATGGTGTAGTCAAATCTTCAAACGCGAATTGCGGGTGAACGGGACGCCTGAAGTGGTACCCTCAAAGGGAATGTGGTAGCCGCCAACACGATCTTCCTGATGGTGGAGTCAAATCTTCAAACGCGAATTGCGGGTGAACGGGACGTCGGAAGTGGGTACCGTCAAAGGGAATGTGGTAGCCCTCGACACGATCTTCCTGATGGTGGAGTCAAATCTTCAAACGCGAATTGCGGGTGAACGGGACGTCGGAAGGGGGTACCGTCAAAGGGAATGTAGTAGCCCCCGACACGATCTTCCTGATGGTAAAGTCAAATCTTCAAACGCGAATTGCGGGTGAACGGAACGTCGGAAGTGGGTACCGTCAAAGGGAATGTGGTAGCCCCCGACACGATCTTACTGATGGTGGAGTCAAAACTTTAAAAGCGAATTGCGGGTGCACGCGGAAAGTGGGAAGCGGTTAGTGAATGTAGTAGCCTTCGACAAGATCTGTTATTGATGGTTGAGTCGAAAGTGGCTAATAAAATACTGATCTGCCACACAAAAATGCGCTGAAGTCCCTTCGATCTCAAACGAGGACTTTGATAATTTTTTTTATTTTAAAAAATCCACTTTTTACGGGTGCCAAGATTAAAAACCTTCAGACCGAGCTTCAGGCGGACGTGTGGAATTAGTTGTATTTTGATGAAAAATACGCTAAAACATTTAAGTATTTAAGTTTAACATACCTACTACTGTGCGATCAAAAATGAGTTGCTGTCGAGTCACCTGTGGAACCTTTGTTTACATGGGAAATCGTATTTAACTTGAACTTCCAAAGGCGACTCGACAGCAACTCATTTGTGATGGCCCGTTATAAGTCGATGAGCAAAAAATGATCATAACACTTAACTACAAATTAATTACATTAATAACTTCTCCCTAGTCTGTTCCTTAGTCCTTCTTTTCCACCGAAGTCCGTAAGTAATAATAAAATAAATTTGACTTGTAAGGGCCGGTCCAAAATCAAGAATGATAGTAGGTTTTACTTGGTCACTGCTGTTCATTTTAATTGATTCATTTTTTTAAATATAATTTTTAAAGGGACAAATGCGTTGAGATCCGTGGTCTCATTCTAATATGACTCTTTAATATACCTACAGGGTGGTAATTTTGCCTGGAACACTGAATATATTTTTAAAACAACATTAAAAAAAAAGTTTTTTATGGTATCCAAAATTACCAAAAGGGTGCTAACGATCCACCTCGCGATCTACGTACTTTAAATTTGTGGTCAGTGGTGTACTTCTGCATGATGAACTAGCGCATATTTGTTGGCAAATGGCAAATACTATGCGATCAAAAATGAGTTGCCCCTTTTTTGGATACAGCAGCCTAAAAGGTGTGCACTTTAATGTATGTAATAATGCCCCCCCCCCCCCCCAACTTTTAGATAATTCAATAATTTAGGTAATATTTTTTTTTATTTCTGAGGATATTCCAAGAAGATTTTTATATGATTCTAGTATAATATTCTAAAGATGTGTAATGGGTCTCCATGCTCCGAACGTTCAAAAGTTCTCAATAGTTATACAATTTTAAGAGGATTCTCAGAAGATTCTAAGACTGATTCTAAGAAAATTCTAGACTTATTTCATTAATAGTAATGTAAAGTTAAATGTTAGCCTCATAGAACAATTGAGTCAAAAGTTAAGAGTGCGTACTACATTAGAAAGAACATAGAAAGACGAATGAATTTCAAGCAAGCTATGAAATTATAGCCATAAGAAATACAATTCCAAGGCAAAAATTCAAGGTTGATTCCCAAATGAAATACTAAGTGTTTCAGTATCACCAATTTTGTAATTTTTGCCTCTATCCAGCGATGTAAGAATTCAACATGGCGTCCATAAGAAGTCGAGAAGTTGATATGATATTGTCACACTCTGTAGGTATAGTATCGTATCGGCGGCCGATACCGATATCGCAACATTGGCGGACCCTAATAAAATAAAAATTAAACAAGTTGTAAATCAGCATATGCATGATTATAGCACATTTTTGGTAATGCAGGTCAGTATTTTATTAGCGAAGTTTAAAATTATCGATCTCACGAGTAATTTTGGCTGCGTTAAATAATTAATTTTATTTAATTTCAATTGAGGGTACGTCTTCATTTTGTAAAACAAATCACAAAGTAAATAATAAGCTTTTATACTGGTAGCTATCTAACGGTAAAATTACAGCACCTCCGAAACCCATATCGAAATTATTTTCTTCAATTATCGATCTCACAAGTAATCTAACTCAAAATAGACTAGTGCCTGCACATCTACACTATAGCAGAAAGCTTTTAGTGAAAATTTGAATTCTCTAGGTATTGTAGTTGTGGCCTGCCAGCCATAACGAATATAATAGCGTATTTTTTTCAAAAATGCCCTAAAAAAAGGATTTCGCCTTATAGCAAGTAGTAATTTTACTGCAGTTTCTATGAATTGATAAGTACTTCTCGAAAGGTCTTGTACTCGGTCTAACGGACTATTTACGTGTACAAAGGAAAATAAGTTAAGACATAATGTAAAGAAGCATCCGGAATTTCTCCATTTAGAGTGCCGTTTACAAAGACCACCCTGTATGTAACGATTGGTTTGGGCTTCGTTACGCAAGAAGACCGCGATATTTTTGTAACCACCGAAGGATGTTGTCCTGGCGAAGATGAGGGGCAATTAATATTCTTTGGTTTCAGCGCCGTTAATTATTTATAAGATGTTTTAGATTCCCATAATAAGTAAAATCAAGGATAAAACGAGTTCAAATCGAGTTGTTTACAAGTTCCCCGTCCGTATGCCTGCATGTTGCGATAAGAGTGTTAAAGCGATAGCGCCGTTTGAGAAGAAAAAGTCCAAGGGAGCTAGATACAGATTGGATTGATGAGTACTCAGGTTTGATTACGCTTAATTAGGTAAGCGCTGTTAATTAATGCCATGTTAATGGGCAGTAGTAAACCTTGTCAGAAACCGTCGAGAGAGGTGTCCACAGAGGCGCTCTAATTTTTCTAGTTGTTTGCAAGTTGTCCCAGATTTTTAAGATACCGCAATTAATTAAAAACCAAATTATTTTCTACACCGCTCGGTGCGAATGCAGCGAGGCTTTGGGAATTCCATGTTCCACTTCTACCAAAATGGGTTTCCTTTAAAAGGAAAATGCTCAATTTGGGAGGGATCTTTTCTGCTTCATACCTTCGAGTTGTAAGTACGCCTTTTGATTTCTTTAATTTGCGAAACCGTATCATTCCGAATCCACCGAAACCCTTTTGTTTTACCGTTTTCCCTCTTTAGCGACCGTAAGTCAAATCGTTGTCCTTTCCTTTTCACTACCGTTTTGAGTTTCCCTTTTTTGGCACAACCGTAACCTTTTGCCACCGTTCCGCCAAGTTTCATTATATTCTGTTCTCCTTGCTTTTCCGCTTTTATTTCCCTTAGACACCGCTAATTGATTTGTGCTTTATTGCTTTATTCCCTTTAGGAAATTTACCGTCAGGGTCGCCGGCCATATTTTGTTTTAGATAAACCGGAAGTGACCGCCGCCATTTTGTGGTGAACTCTTCCCGATCCCTGGTAGATTCCGTTCTCCACTAGAGGATACCCGGAGGCTTTCTACCCCATCCGAAGAGACCGCCCCTTTTCCCAAGACTTAGGGGTGCAGATTAAGTCTTGGTGGCGCCCGAGAGACCGACCGACCGTCTACTGTGTGATCATTGAATTGTACAATTATATTATTGTTCGACAATTAAAGGAACTTGAATTAATTGTACTTTCATCATTTAAGCTACCGTTCGTGCACGAGCTAAGGGGGAAGTTCGTCGCAATAAATATTCTTATAAATAAGAAATTTAGCATGCGCAGTCTATGCATGCACACACCTAATGTTTAAAATATGCGATATGTTTGCCTTTACTAGAAAAGTGTTTGGTTAAAATTACAAAAAATATCTGTAGAAATAAGAAAGTTCACATTGCGCGCTCTGCGCATGCGCACAACGGATTTTTACAATATGCGATATGCTTTACTTTACTGGAAGTATAAAATTTCAAACAAATTTTCTATAGGGAAGTAACGTTACCCATTTCACTCATTCGGAGAAATTTTGTATAAATTTGGGAAAATTTAAGGCAATGAATGCTAGAAATTAAAAAAAAATGAAGATGGCAACCGCGCAATTTAAAAATTGCCCAAGTCGTTTTTTTCATAAATATAGAAGTTATTCTTACATTAAATTATGTTTTTACATTTTTCCTATTCTATTTTGCACGTTCCTTTCGAGTTGCACGTTGTGCTGTTTCAGATTACACCGAGGATTAAACATAAAACAATTTTTGCACTGTCTTTTGTTTTACAAAAAACATCTGACTCCCGTAGTATTAAAAATAGATACCTACATGTTTCGTTTTAAAAAAGCTAAAAAGTAATCTAATTCGACTATAAACAACTATTCCTTGTACGTTTTTTTCCTATATTTTAAAACTAAACCATGTTTTAATTGCAAGATTGTCAAGTTACTTACACCAAAGATGATCTTTGCTTACACTACGGATTAACGGATAAGTTTTTTCTCATCGGACATCGAAATTGGGATACCCTGTACAGTACCTATACTTTGTCCGCCATCATGAGACAGATACAAAATATAAGGTCTTCCTTCCGCTTCCTCCCGACTACCAAAACAACATAGACTGCCGTTTTCTCAACGAAATTGGTGTTGAGAGTTTTTTTTACTAGTAATGTAACAAGGAGAGCATACATTTTTCTTGCATTAACGCACAATAGAAATTATTGCGTACCTCACAAGATTCGAATTATTGATTTTATAATTTAAGGGAAGTAATTATTGAGATTGCAAAAAATTATCAGTGGTTGCAATTTAGTAAGCAATTAATATATAATTAATATTCATATATATATAATATATAATTAATATTCATCCGATTAAAAAACTTTAAATACGAAAGTTATAGGAAACATTGTACTCTATAACTTTCGTAATAACTACTTTTAATGTAGGTGGCACTGGAACGGAGAAATTATCGAAAAACTGAATTTTCGTAACTTTTTCCAATATGGCGACGCGACCGGCAGTCGCTCAAGGTCGCAAATTCAGGGTATTATTCAGGAGACCAAAATATAATAATCTTTCAAAACTCCTTGACCTGTTGCAGCAAAACGCTCTTTTTTTTGGCCTATTTTGACTGGACTATAGGTGGCACCCACACACAGTTTCATTTAATTAACAAGTCGTAAATGGAGCAATTAATTTAAAACTTGCAATCTAATCAGTAATTTATATAGTGAATAGTGAGTGGTTTAGCAGTAACAACCATAGAAGCAATAAACACAGTTTTCACAGCTACTTAAGAGCGAAATTGATAGTCAAATGTTGTTCGTCTCAAAGTGTTGATGAGAAAACATCTTTGGTCTAAAGTAATATAGGGTGTTTTAAACGCACAATAGAAGATTTCCAAATTCTCACGTGCATAACTCAAATGACTCACTTGTAATATTCATTGAATTCCTCGATATCAGCAATTTTTTTTAAATCTCCAAACCATCTAGATATTCTACGAACTCTATACGCGATTTCCACAACAGAATATCTTTTTTTCAAATTGTAGGCAACAAAAATAAGACGAGAATTTTGTTCTTGGAAGTGTGCTCAACAATTTTCGTGATTCCAGATATTATTTGTGATATTCCTGTTAGGAGCCAATTTGGTCGAGAGGGAAACGTCTATAAAATTATGCATGTTCAGACAATTTGGAGAAATTCATTATGATTCAAAAAATTGCAAAAATCAACTCAAAAAATTCCAGTTTTCTTCATCTCGGAGTAGGAAGTGCATAAATTTCGATCATCTGATTCTATTATTAAAGAAATTTAGATTTTATCTTTTTTTTAGTATAATTAGATGTTCCAATCGGTAATTTATTGTTGGATGTGTTATTGTGTTAGTATAGTAAAAAAAGTCGGTCCATTTGAAAATATTTTATTTTGAACGATGCCAGGTCGCAATATGTAAATGCCAAAGTATGCAAAAATTAAATATACGAATTTCCTAGGAAACGGTATCGTTGAATCATCATATTTACATCTATTTTCCTAAAAGTGGAAATTCCGGAAAACGCACCCAATTAGATAAAGCGGTTGCAATATCCCAGAATTTAATTGTATATTATTCAGAAACATAATTTTAGATGCCCCCACGCCAATTTTTCGAGCGGTCAATGCATCCACAAACTTCAAACGTCCAAAAAGGATTGTCTTTTGCATTTTAGCAACACAAAGCACGTTCGCAATGTTTCAGCTTGTAAGTATAACATTTTTACGTGATTACTATTACAACTAGTTTCATCACAAACGTAAGGAATATCAAGTGCACAATGAGTCACGAAATAATTCCAGTCATTTAAAAGGTAAATATTACGATAATTACCACACTGACGTGTTTTTGTCTTGAAACATTTATGATAAGATACGCTACGCGTCTAAATTGGGATATGCTGTTTCCAGCTCGCATTCGTCTACAAGGAAGTCTAGGAGAAATGTTTGTTTGCATTTGCATAAACATTAACAAAATGGATTCGTTATTAGCATTCGAGCAGGAAAAATAAAGCACGTCTTTATCTCTGCCATGTGCCTTGAATCTAATGGTGTTTAGGCATTAGATGTCGAAACAGGCCTACTCGTTAGCATATTTGGTGTTAACAAGGTCTAAAAGTTACATTCGTTGTGCAATAAGTAAATGATTATATTGTTAGAAAAACTTTCCCAATTTGTTGCTGTCGTGAGAAAAACAAAACAATCAGAATACTACGGGGGGCAAGTTGGCAATGTCAAATCGCAATATTGAAAGTCAAACAACAAAAATAGCTTTAGATGTCAAGGTATCAATCATTCACGGGTCATGACGCATAAACGATCATGTTCCGTTCAATTAAATTGTTGTGAAAATTTAAATTTTTACGATATACAGTTTACAAAGCTAACAATTAAATTAATCATGGCCAAAACGTTTTCAAAGTTGGAACGCGTGTTCTTAGATTCATCACAAACGTGATGTCTTGGTTTCCGTTTGAAAGTCATTTTTTCAAATTCGGGCTTTCACATTTGTGGAATTTGATCTCGAATTTGATGATATGGGTTTAATGAGCAGGGTGGGTGATCTTATAAACATAATCTATTTAACATTATGGAAGTGCCCTAGTCGCTAAATACAGAAAACTAAACCACAGGCGTGTAGGAAATTAAGAGCTCACTCGGCCGTTGCGTTGGTTCAATTTAAAATTATTGAAGGGGCGGCAACCCTGCTTAGGTGGTTGACGCCACGGGTGTAAATTTTTCCAACCAAAATCTACATACTTCTTTTTGCGTTCTTACCAAAAACTATTTCCTTACGAGTCGTTTTCGTTGTGCACCCTGTATACGAATTTCAATAAATTAATAAAGTGAAGTAATTTTTATGAAATGTGTTACGTAAGTAGGTACATCGGAATAATTTGAACTCTTAGATTTGTGAGTTGCTGTTTGGATCCATTTGAGGGATAGGAGCGGCATCCTCAAGAATCAAAGTAAAACCCGACGTAAACCGTTAATCTTTTAGGGCCGGTTGTTCAATCACGGTTTAAACTGCAGATTAGGTAATCCGTAGTTTAAGATAATCCACAGTTTATCTTTTATTGCGTTGCTCATTTGCAGTTTAGGGAGAGTTTAACTAAACTGCGTTTAATGAAATTTCTATTGGTGGCAACACTGTAATCCGCTCAAATTTTGACGTTTACGCTATTCAACCTTCAAATTTGGTTTGTTTACAAGCGTATATGTTGTTTTGTTCGTGATTGAAATAGTGTCTGTATTTTTTGTGTAATTAATCGTGGGTAGTAACACCGTTTGGAAATGGAGAATGCTGATTT
Source organism: Photinus pyralis (assembly GCF_008802855.1). Lineage (NCBI taxonomy): Eukaryota > Metazoa > Arthropoda > Insecta > Coleoptera > Lampyridae > Photinus > Photinus pyralis. The sequence goes on from NW_022170250.1 coordinate 14,545,747, forward strand.
AATACGGAAGCGACCGCGATCTGTAAACTTCAATCCAACTGAAGAAGCGATGCTTTTGCAGCTCGTCAGAAAGTTTCGAGCAACAATAGAATGTAAAAAAACCGACGTTCTTAATAACCGCATCAAAGACGCTGCATGGAACCAACTGGCTGAGGAGTTTAATGCTGCAGGAGGTCAAGGAAGGGATGCGAAAACACTCAGAAGTAAATATGAAAATATAAAAAAAGGTTTCAAAGAAAAAATTCGCAAATGAAAAGAGATATTTAAATGCTACTGGGGGAGGGCCAGCGAAGAAAATAATAACGACGGATGTAGACGAGCAAATAAAAAAATTGCTCGGAACGACCGACAGGTTCTTCTTCATCGTCCAAAAACAGCTGCATTAGCTCCAAAACACCTTAATCATCAGTAATTGGCTCATCAAAATCCGTGTAGTTCATCTTGATTAACAAACCATGAGACCAACACGCCAAAATGATAAGAATAACGTTTTCGCGTTTGTTTGATTTAGTAGGTATTGGGGGCTATGTTTGACGGTTTAGGAGCGTTAAACGGCCCTCTTTCGCCGTTTAGTTAAACCTCTAATCTAAACGGAGTTTAACGTTAAACCGCAGTGGTGCAATGCATTAAACTAAGCTTACAGCTTTAAACGCCAGTTTAAGCTAATCTACAGTTTAAACCATGATTGAACAACCGGGCCTTAATGTGTCACAAATTCACAATTGCAAAGAAAAAAATACTTAACCGTATTGACTATTATTTGATATAATTTCAGATCCTGAACGCAGTAGTCTTTACTTATCTTGCAGATGTTTCCAACTCTACATTTTAAGAGTGATTTGGAAACCACATGAATACAACGAAATTTTGAAAATCGAAGTGTACGAAACAGGCAAAATTCTCGGTAAATAAGACATTTCGGGAGTTCAACAAATATTACTAAAATTAAAAGATATTTAGAAGAAATAAACTAGAGAGAATTTAGCAGGAAAGGAAATTTGGGAGAACCTAAGAAAAAATTCGAGGGAATTTGGAGAACTTGCGTTAGGTAAATTGGGAAAATTTAAAGCATTGCAAGAGACTTTGGGAAATGAACTCGTTAACGATAGAGTGAAAAGAAGCAAACCTAGCAATTTCACGTGAAATTGGCTATTTTAGTTGCATATAAGTATAATAAGTAGGTACAGGGTGTCCCATTTTCGACACTTAGGTATAGGGTATCTCCGTAATTCTTAGAACCATAAAAAATACTTATAGGATGGTATGTGCTCTGTTTGGGTCAAACTTAAAATGGTAAAATAGTTTAAGACATATTGGTAAGGAGAGGGGGTTAAATTGTCAATTTTAGAGTGACCCCATATTTTCTTGGTTAAAAGATATACAGAAACATGTTAATTACAAAAGTTTGTTTGCAATGGTTTTTGAATAATCTAGCATTTTCAAAATAAGAATATGGGACCAGACTCGGGACCAGATAAAAAGATATTGGACCTAACCTCATCTTTTTTAGTGGAACATCCTGTCAATTTTATTCTAATGGATAAATAAATAAAAAAAAATAATAAATAAATTCTAAAACGAGAGAAGCATATTAAATTCTCTTTTCAAAAATATAACACCACATAAATTAAAAAAAATTCAATATTGGATAATAATAATAATAATAATCTATTACTTACTATATCTTATTACAAGAGCTTTCATAATCAGATACAGTTACAAAAAAAATCATAATTTATCCTTAGTGTATTATATTTTTGAAAAGAGAATTTATCTTTTTGATTAAAATATACAAGGGGTTTTATTTTAAAAAAAATGAGGTTAGATCCGGTAGATTATTCCTCGTTATTCTGCAAGTACCTACTGTTCTAATAAACATTTTTCCGTGTATCTTTTAACTAAGAAAATATAAAATCATTTTGAAATTGAAATTGTTTTGATTTTCTCTGGTATCTCGAATATTTTCAAATTTTGCTATTTAGTGGAATTTAATTAGATGTAAGTGTAGTTAATGGGATTTAATTGTATTTAATGATATTTAAATCAGTCATGGAATTTAAATGTAATTAATGGCTTTAAGTAAAGGGATCTAACTTATTGGATTTAAATGTATCTACTAAATAACACGCGGGTACTCCTAGTTAAGAAGTGTTCCACTCCTCCGGTTTTTATCAACAGTAAACCCGAGAGTAAACCCTTTCCCGAGAAAGTGTCAACTTAGTACCATGGTGTATAAGATGTCCCATTTTTGACACAGTTTCATAGAATATCTCCGTAATTGTTAGTGCTATCAATTATCAAAATTATGTGCTCATGCTGGATCAAGCTTGAAATGGTAAATTCAATATTTGAAAATATTAGCTCGATTAAGGGACACGGGGAGAAATTAATAAATTATCAATTCCAGAATGACGCTATAGTTCCTCTGTTAAAAGAAACCGAAAAATGTTTATTATAAAAGCATCTTTATAATCATTGTTACACAATCTTCCGTTTTCAAAATCAATATACGGGGTCAGGGTAAAAGTGATCGGACATAACCTCATTTTAAATAGAACACCTTGTATATTTTAATCTAAAAATATATCATATTCTCTTTTCAAAAATATAACACTAAAAAAATTCACTATTGTTTCAAAAAGATTCAAGGAAGATTATAAAAAATCTAAAAAATTGAAAAACATCTTTGAACATTCTTTAAATCCTTATTGAATCTTTTTTCAAATTTTTTGAATCACTTGAATCTTTTTTGAATATCATCTCTGTTGTGTTAAATTTTTAAAAAGAGAATAAGTATTCTGTCTGTTTAGATTAAAATATACAGAGTGTTCCATTGCAAAAATAATTTGTTTACCTAACCCCCTATACTTATTTTGAAATCGGTTGATTATTCGACAAATAAATGTCTGTAATAAATTTTTTTGAAAAGTTGTCTTAAAAAGTGCTTAAAGTCATACAGAGAGGAGTTTTCCAGTACCATTTCCAGCATTCCATTAATTTCTACACCAATTGCAATTCTAATTACATTAATTCCACACTAATTAATTTCAATAATACCCGAGATAATTCCGCAGAGTTGTACATCAAAATATCATTTCGCTACTTTTTTAACAAAACAAAAAAAGGACACGGAGATTTCAAATAACACAAAACCTATGTATGTGTTTGGCAAGGGGGTAATTCGAGGGGAAATAGCAGTACATATCCAGTGTACACAGTAGCAGATGTCCGAATTTCCAAGCAAATCCGATGGATGTACGCATATATTCGAGAATATCCTCGAGAATATATGTGAGGACAGAATTAGCGGATTTAGGACAGGTTTAGTACATTCATTAGGAGGGGTGCGAGCAAAAATTTCTGGCCTGACTTTGAAAATCGAAATCAAACTTAATTTTTGAAAATTAAAAAAAAATGCAAATTGCGCATCCTCGACACTTGTTTGGGTCAATTCACTCGTACTTTGCACACAAAAAGGCGAGAGCGGGCTGTGCGCAGATATTTACTATCAACCATACTTTGCAGGAGGGTACGTAATCTTTCGTCTTCTTACGTGTCGGTATAAGAGTAGGTATGTATATAGATAATTTTTTACGACCTTTCTTTCAGACAGTGCCAATTGAAAGAAGTGGGAATCATTCCCAAGTTGTCACAGTGCACATCAGGCGTTGAAGATGTAAGAGGAAGAGACGATTCTAATTTATGACGTAGTCGCGCAAGTGAGCCATCAAGCAGTATGAGTAAAAAAGTGGTATAGTAAAATCCCGACTTGGCAGACGCGTGATGTTAAGTTAGCACCTCCATACAAAAAATTTGCTCTTCAAATTTTTCTGTTGCTTATCAAAATTAGTCTTCAATTAGAGCAAATGTGAAACGAATGTTTTTAAACATAAAGCCGCCAGTGGGGGTGGGTGCTGTCCCTACAATACGGTAGCAATTAGCAAAACTCCGTTTCCGTGTATTACGAAACGAGAGTTTTTAGATTTTGGTTTTGTGGATGTATATGTAAGAGTGAAACGCATAAAATTAGTCGAAAAACATTGTACGGTTCACTAACCGATATCTGAATTCATTCATTCACTTTTTTCGGCAACGATAGTATTTTGAAATTATGTTGCGGAAGAAACGTAAACTAACCTACATTAAAATTGGCTTAATCCAGTATAGATACGTACCCAAAAGTAACATCCATTAAACATCATTACTTAATTACGAAATGAAAATTTTATAACAATTCTTGCCGTAATCCAACGGTTACGTCACAAAGTGAAATGAGAATCATTACAAAACTGGATGTCAAATCGAAGAGTCTCCCAGATTTGCATAAATAACAATGCAGTAAAACTTACCATTTCGCGCCTCAGGATAGCGAGTTGGTTGTCGAGATTTGTAGGTTTCCTTCCCTCGGTCGTTCCGTTAACGGCTCTCGGATGGGGAGGATAAACCACTTGACCAGAAATAAAACCGACTGGAGTATTCGAGCCCCTCGATCGGCTGGGAGTTTGGTTATTCCGCTGATTTTCAATGAGACTAAATCCGCTGAGACTTTTGGGAAGCGGAGGAAGCCCATGAAGCGAGGACATGTTTAATCTGGAAATAACAGGATCCGTTATAGTACTGTTGACACCATCTTCGATGATGATTTGACAACTGGAGAGACGTATCTCCTGGCCGTTGTTCACTTCGACCCAATCCGAATGTTGTATTTTCGGAGAGCCGTCGTCGATTTCGTCGTAAAGCTCTTGGGGCGAACTTCTTTGGCGTTTCAAAATTCGCTCTTGTTCCATGCGCATGTTCTGCAATTCCGTTATTAACAATTCGTGATTTTTTTTATCGTCGAATTTCACGTGGGAATTTTTTTTCCGAGTTTCACTTCGATTATTCGTGACTGTTTTTTCACCTTCCTCGTTAGCAATTTCGTTTTCGAATGGGTCCGAAATAAGTACCGTAGTTGGATGTGGGGATATTTCCGGGTTCGGTGTGGATGTCGCGGTTGGAATTTCATCGCGGTGACCGTTAATCTCGTTTTTTATAACAATTTTTGTTGCATCGACAGGTGTAGTATGAAGCGTTTGTGTATTTTCGTATAGCGCTTCCGTTATTGTTTCTTGTGGGGGGTCTAAAATACTCGCGAACATTTCATCAATTAAAGTGTTAACGTGATTTTTTCCGTTTAGTAATTCGTTCCATTCGTCTATTTTTGTATCATCGCCGTTTGTGTTATGAATGGGGCTGCTGCCGCCTTCAATTAAGGCTACATCTGCCGCATCAGATTTCGTGGTAACGTTTAAATCGTCCATGGAATTTGATAAACTAATTGTTTTATTTTCATTTTCGATCCCTTGCTTTCGATCGGATTCTGTGCGCTTTAGTTTTAATTCTAATCTAGAAGTTTTGATATTAGGCGATTGAAAAATTACCGTTCGCGTATTAATTTTATGATCCTCTTCCGTAATAGACGCAGATCTTTGAATTTTATGTATTCGCGAATGGTCGTTAATTAAATTAACGGTTGAATGTGACTGCGATTTAGTGACAGGTATAAACACTTCGTTTTGAGAAAGGTCATATTGGGGTGGTGGAGGTGCAATTCGCGTCGGTGATAGTCCATTATCGTCATTATTCACGTTGCGATTATGTTCTGGAGACCTCCGAAGTTTCGCCAAAGACTCCGCAACAAGAGCTTTGCTGGGCCGTGGAGGAATAGGGGGTGGAGGTTTGGCGGTTTTGTTAGAAGTTGATCGCATCGTGATCATCTCACTTATAAAGCACTCATGTAAATCACTTAAGTTGAAGATTAGTCACACGATCAAAATGAATCATCCTCGCACACGCGCGTATCGTAATCACCATTCAATTAAACGACCTCACTAACGACACGCAACAGACTGACGAAGCCGACAAGAAAAGTTACAGGTAGCAAAACTATACGCTATTTCATGGAGGGGAGAAGAGAATTTGCTTTCTAGGTGAATAATGTACTGAGTGTTGAAGGAATATTTTTACTTCTGTTTAGCAACTTTTGATAACGATTAACGATAACGCGCGTATCACCGATAAACTAATGGCGCGGGAACCATAGTTCGCATATCAACTGGAACGCGCGAACACCTTACCATAAAATCCGCAAATTGACATTTAACTACCTGCGTTTAAAAAGCATAACATGGAACAATAAAACCGTAAACAAGGGTGTAAATAATTATGAAATCATTAAAAAAATAACGAGGTCACGCATGAATCGTACAAAAATTATCTCCGTCATCTGTGACTCATCCCTTGCAAAACGATTAGAACCATAAAAAAACTTGTTCTGGGTCTTTTGCTGGATGGTAATCGCTCTCAAATCGTCGTACCTATTTTTGGACGACCCGAAACCAGGAATGCATGCATAGGCCGAGTAGCAGTTCTTTACTGATGATATATACCTACGTTGTCAAAACGACTTCCGAGTTAATTAGGCTACGTTCAGACACGAATCGCGCGATTGTCACGAGGATCTTATTTACATGATAATTTGTTTTTCTTTGCGGTTTTGGCTACCGTGAAATTGGCAGCGAAAAATCGGCGAGTTGAAAATGAACGTATGTAGCTGGTTCCTATCAAGGTATACTAGCCTACTAGCATTGTATTTATAAATGATACAATGGTACTAGCTGTAGTCACTGTTACTCCTGGCAAAATAGCTCAAAAATAATTTATTAAAAAAAAATTAGTTCCTGATCCAAACCGGGTTTTTCAGGTAGATGAAATTAGTACAAATGGGGAAACAATAATTAAAACACCTGAATTTTTCCGCGCCCAAAAGCCCATGGGTTGAAAGTAGTATTTTGCAATTTGTGGTAGAAAATGTAAAATTTATCAGTTATAGGGAATAAAAAAAACTACTTTTGTACCTACAGGGTGCGGCAGAATGGACTCCCATATTTTGAGTAAATAAAACAAGTAACTCTTGTGCAGATAAAGCGCATTTTTTAAAAACCGAAATAGCTTTTATTTTGACATCACCAATGGATATATTTCTTGCAGATGTCTCAATCGCTCTTTGTGAGAACCCTCTTCCGACAATCCGTTCTTGAGGTATAAGGGAATATACCTGATCACGATAAGAGGTCGAGGAGGAGGGCTACGGTTGGTAGAAATTAAAAAACTAGTTCCACTGCCCCCCTGCCTAACTCACTGATCTCGAAAAAGAGATAGTTAGAGAGTTAGAGAAAGTTACAGTGTGTACAAACCAATTTATTTCGATTTCATTAGAATACCATGAAGGGTAGAACATGTGTTTACCCCCTCCCCCCCCGTTTTCTAAATTTCAATTTGGCACCATTAAAGGCATGCGTATGCAAAATCTGAGATCAATTGGTTGCCGTATGTAAAAGTTATGCACGTTTTACTTTCAAAAACAGTATCTCAGGAAATAATTCGTGAGGGGGGGGGGGGGGTTAGAAAGCGAAATTTGAGGGCCGCCTGGCACACCTTCAAGGTATAGGCTACCTCTCGGGCTACCTACTGCAAAAAATTCTAGAACTCTAGGACCATTCCCCTAGAAGTAGTTCAAAACGGCAGAAGTGGGTCCGGACGGACGGACAAAATTTGTCTAGTCTGCGCAGGTATGCACGATGAAAAAAAAATAGATTATTCATCCCCCTGAAAGAGGTGTTTTTTTTTAAATCGTGAAGATCTCTGAAACGACTCGACTGTACGGGTTAAAAAAAATGGTCTCCTTTTTTGTCATAAAACAAGCTGTTTCCTCCAAATTTCAGACCCTTACGACTTTTTTCGTAAAATCAAAATAGAAAACTGGCTTGAGGTTGTGTAAAAAAAGGGGTAGATACAAAATTTTTTATTCCCTACAACTTTTAAATTGGATATTTTCGCCTAAAAATAATAGTTTTGCCAGAAATTGCAAAATACCACTTTCCATCCTTTTCATCCCCACCCACGAGATTTAAATATTTTTCTCCAACTTCTAATCATTTCACCTGTTAGAAAAAGCCGGTTTGAATCGGGAACTAATTTTTTTGTAAACATACCAAGCATACCAACATAGTTTTTCATGATCTATCAAAAGAAAATGTTATCATGATCGTTTCACTTCCGGTTGTACCAGATGTAGATAGCAACTTTCTTATTTTAAATAGAACACCCTGTATTTTATGCATTTTCGAAATTTACATGAAAATCTACGGCCTTTGATACATTTCCTTATACCCCAGATTTTTCAAAATTTTTGACGTTTGACTGCTTTTCTTTTGAGCCCTGTACGGTGTACATATGACTCCGTTGACTTGAATTTCAAAAATCAAACAATACTGTACTGAGTTGATACAACATGAGAATTATTTAAATTTTCAACCATTGAAAAGTTGATTTTTTGTTAATGAAACCTGCTTTATTTTTTTTACACTTTCAAATGTCGAAAAAATTCTACATCGATCAATTATGTGTTATGCTTTGCGGTCCCGACTTTGTATATGCGCCTGGGACACCAGTTAGTCGTGGTTGGTTGTGTTCAAATAATATTTGTATATGGCATTGACATTTACCAGCGGATCATCTAATGTTTTAAGTGATGATATGTGAACTTCGAAATCAAAGAAACCATTCATTATACGAGACCTAGGAGTTTGTATCGACTGTCCGTTTCAATCCTTTGTTTCAATTTTTGGAGCTGTGTTTCGAGTTTGGACGACTATTATTGCTATAGAGGGTGTTACATATAAGTATGTAAAAAAATGGGTGGTAGAGGGGATCAAAACGAGCACTTTTTCCAAATAAACCGAAGGTCCAACGTGTTTCGTTTGGGAGCCACCCCCACAAAAGTGGCGAAATTTGCATTCCTTTAATTTTTTTCTCAGTAACCATAACAGTTACAAAGATCGGTAGCATGTCTTTGAATAGGTTTTCGAGTATGCCCTATCCGATTTTGAAAATTGTTTTTCAAAATTCCTACCACGAAAGGGCGGACCCCTATTTGGGGGTGCGAAAAAATTCTTATTTCGACCAAATTTGGTATCTGGGGGTTTTTGAACATGAAAATAACAAATATGAAACTAGTTTTTGAAAATTCGAAAAAAAATTTCCACTGCAATTCTTGGTCGGGCAACGAAAATGGAGATGCTTCCACGAAATTCGTTGTGTACATACTTGATGAGTTAAGGAACAAAATTATCGAACAGTTTTTTAAAATCACTTTTCAAACAAAACTTATACTCATTTAAAGATTATGCCTTCGGGTTACAAAGTGTCCCCCGCCTACAAGTGAGTGACCTAATTTCGCATGTAGGTAATTGAAAATGTCACAAATAACAAAAGAATAATGATTGTGCGTTCATCCGTCCTTTCGCGCAATAACTCGAGAACAAATTCGAATTCGCAATCCATGCAACCCCGCATGCAACCAACGGAGACAGTGGAAATGATAACCGTATAACGCTATATAGCTTTTATTCACACGGATCATTTTTCGTGTCGACTTTTTAACAATAAGCGTCATAACAGGCTCGTAATATGGAATTAACAAAACGATTGACAACTATTAAGTAAGTACCGTATCGGCAGTGTCCGCGACTTTTCTTAACCTACCGATTACGGTCCCTAGATGCGATACCGTTGTCTTTTGGCCTTGACTGAAACTCGTAACTTTTGTACCCGTATATGAAAACATAAACATTTCCAATGTTAAAAACTGAAACGTTCAGCGTCGCCAGAATGCGATCCACACCAAAAAGGGGGTTAAAATAGAAATTACGAGAGATCACCAGTGCCCTACTAATAAAAATAAATATTGCAGATGTTTGGAAAACGTGTCTCTAAGAACAGAACACAATACTGCAATGAGCTTCCAGTTCCAATTGTTTCAACTAAAAGATTTACATTGTACATTACAGATCTATACAACAATGCTGTAAAGTGTAAATAGCTCGCACTTCTTCTGTTTTAATTATACTTGCAATTATGGCAATTACGAAAGCTAGAGTATAATTTAAAAAATGAAGTAACTTTATCTAAATTGAATGCCACTTTATGTAATAGCAAGTTTGTATCCCTTTCACCGACCCCCCTAGAAGAAAAAATCCGACTAACCCCAAACTGAACGACTGATAATCAAAATCACATGTCATAAATAATATTCCAAATTATTAATTAAAAGTAAATCTAACTACATAAACATATGGACAGGAAAATATACATTTTTAGTTCAAGGTAACAACCAAAGTACATTATCATTTTACGGTACGTAATAACGCATTTCCATTCTTCTTAAACAAACCACCAACCATAAAGGTCATTCTTACTACTTTAATTACTGAATGGATTATTATTTCGTTAATTCAGCTGACAACGTAATAATAATAATGTGGAATTACTACTACAACTACTTATAAAGTTCTTCTTCTGAGGCGCCTATTCTCTATTGTCATTTTAAAACACAATGCCCTGACGGTACTTGCATTTTTAACAAGTCTCGGATTAAATAGTACTTTCACGCACTTATCTATTGTAATTAAACTAATCACGGGTAAGCAGAATGGACTCCGAGATCGATTCGAATGTCATCATCAAACATTCTATTTTTGTTAAACAAATTTGAGTTAATTTACAATAAAACGAATTTTTATACTTAGGAGTGGCCGCCCTTGTAGCTTGTCGTCATTGTTCCAAATTTAATAGAATGCAATGTAATGTAATTGATCAAAAACAAGGTAACTGTCGTATGATTGAATAGCATCAATGTGGCGGCGTTGAAACGAGGAGGGGGGGGAGGCAAAACCTAAAATTGAGCCTCTACTTTAAGCTACACATTTTAAAGACCACAACATTCTCTTTACAGAAATACACAAAAATCAAATTCGAATGGTCTGGTTATACATAGACAAACACAAAGCAATTTTTACACATTTCACATTTTAATTGTATAAAATTTATGTTAAATGCTGAACAATAATAGCGTCAATTGAGCCACTGTCTAACAGGCCGAGCATAACGTGACCCGCAGTAAACCGGCAACGTCGTGCAGTTCACAGTTCGTTTGTTTTTAATAATAAAATCTGTTGAAGAGATATAGTTGATTTTGTATTGTCATTAACAAATTACATTATTAAAAACAAACGAAGAGTGAGGTTTCTTATTACGTAAAATACTTAAAGAAGATGCTCTATGTGCCCTCCTTCCACTTGCACACAGACAATTCAGCTTCTTGAGTCAAAGGTACACAAACAAAAATATTTAAAATAGGACACAAAATCAACTCGATCTCTGAAACACTTAATTTGCGAACCTATATTTATTAAGGTTTTTTGGCTTCTTTTCATGAGTACTATACGTGGATCTTTTTTTGAAACACCCTGTATATGAATTTTAGTATAGTATGCGATATGTTTGTCTTTACTAAAGTATCTGTAGGTAATATTTCAAAAAATATTGATAAGTAAACAAATCACTAAGCAATATCTGCATGCGTATATTTGATTTTTCCTACATGTGATATGTTTACCTTTACAAGAAGCATCTGGGGTTAAAACTAAAAAAATCTCTATAAATAAGAAAGCCAACATTGGGCAGTTTGCGCATGCGCACATTAAACGTAAAGATTTTTCTTAGCTATAAGCTACTGAATTAAAAAAGAACGAACTAAATGTATTGAAAACTGCAGTAGTTACGGCTTTGGATGGACGGACGGATAGATGGACAGAGAAAGTTGCTGAAATAGCGCCCCTAACTTTGTTGGAAAATGCGCTAACAATTTACATTTCTTACTATTGAATTTAGTCAGACTGATGGGACCTTGAAAAAATATCTCTCGTGTAAATAATTATATACAGGCGGTTCAAAAACTTAAACAATAAAAATGTAATCCCCCTGTTCGAAATATTGACTATTTAATATTTTTTTCTGTTTCAAAAAGCTATTTCGAAAACTGAAAATTTTTGGAATAACTATTTTATACCTTTTTTGCGCGATCGGTCATTTCTGACTATTTACCATGGGTGTTTCCATGACAGTAGGTAGAATTTACCAGTTGCTATGATTACGACGACGTCAAAATTACTTACCGATCTAAAAACAGAACAGCAAAAATACTTACCGACGCCTTTTTAAAATCAACAGTCTTACATTACATTTAATCTTTAATTATTGTTAGGTACATTAAACGTACAATTTGTGCTGTTGTTTCCTATAGCAAGACGCTCATAAAGTCATAAAGGAAGTTCAAAGCTAGTAAACTACATCAGACACATGCACATTTTTATGAAATTATTAACTTCAATTTTGACAAATAAACTGGTTACCTAGTGATATACACCATACCACTTCGATCATTTCGATTTATTCTGCTCGTTAATTTCTTAGTGCATATTTATATTGGTTGCATAAATTTAATTTCGATCGCGCAAAAAATGTTATAAGCACGTCGAACGCAGGAGACATGATGTCTTTAAGGCTCTGCTGCAGTGAAAATTATCATTCAAATTTTCGAAAAAAACAAGTCGCATACGATGTGGAGACAATAAGTGATACTGGAAAAAATAAGTAAAAAAATCGAGGTAGCTTCATTCGGCCTTAAAAAATTATTTTATGCTAAAGTAATCAAATCGTTCTTAGCGCATAACTTTGGATCCAGTAAAGATATTGGGGTCAAAATTTTGGAATAGACTTTCCTTAACTAACCACATGCCTCTGTGTCTCTAATTTTATAAAATTTTATCTGCGTTCCGAAAAATTGCTTTGCAAACTTTCGTGTAATTGCAGAATTTATTACCACACAGTAGTAAAGTGAAAAGCGAAACTCGACACGGTAAGGCATAGGCAATTGTAGAGAGAATGTTGGACAATTTTTCCTTTTATTAAATTTTTATAAACAAAGCAGATCTGAGCAAATTAATAAAATCAACACGCCCCTCAAGAAAACCCACCTCTAGTGTAGTGTTGATAAAAGTATTCAATACAGCCAATCGGGGAATTTTAGCGATAATTTATACCAACACCATTTTATATTTACATTAAAATTATATATTCGTATAACAGCATCAAGTAGTTACTCTTAAATTGTAAATAAACACAATCTCAATTTCTAAAGATATTTTTTTTATTTATATTTACCTACCTCACATTATCAATATAGATAATGCGGTGTGATTAAATGCATGACACAAATAAATAGACTTATAGAACAAATATTTTCCTCATATGTAGTAATTCAACACTGTTGGCATGTAATGTAATCTAACAATTTACAATTGTTGATTAGGCACGTTGTTATAAAACTACGGGCCACCTTTTTTTAGCGCATTTTCGTAAAAATACAAAAATGTCTGGCCACTTTGTTCGCCAGTCTATCCGTTTGTCTGTCCGCCCGCCCGTCTGTCTGTCTGCCCTTACGGCTGTATCGCTACTATATGATTATCTTAAGTTCTACTTTTTAGCGCTAAAAAGTTATTGTAAAAAAACCAACAAACCGTTTTTTACATGTTCCATAATTTTACACTTTTGCCGTTCATTAACTATCCTTGATATCGTTAAAATTTTGTATTGCTGTCTGTCGTCTGTCTGTTGGTCTGTCTGTCTGTTCCTTTGTCTGTCCCTCTATCTGCCCGCGTGAACGATAACTTTGTTTATAAATGTCGGATCGCTTTTACATCTCCATTAGTTATTACCTGAATTGCATGAAATTCAATATGGGCATAGCTTTAGCCCTATAATACGCAATGCCAAAAGTTAAGTCGAATCGATTCAAAATTCACAGTGCCATTTTCGCATCTCGACCATTTATAAACCGAATGGCAAACTTTTTTATTTATAAAAGTATTTGAATGAAATGTGATACATAGGCCCTTGGAACGAAGGAAAATCTAACATTAGTTTCAAAATTTAGGTTTGCGCATGCGCAGTTCTAACTTTTTTATTTAGAAAAGCATTGAAATGAAATTCTTCTTATAAACAGAAATTGAAGTAGCACGTCAAAAATGGATTGCCCATGTGCAACGCTATCTTTCATATTATTGTTGCCGGATTTTTACGATTTTAACAGAAGTTGCATCTTACAAATTGGAAATGCGCTTTATGTAAATCGTTTACGATTACTGTTTAACTTGTTCGATATTTGGGTCGTTATGATGTCGAGACTTGCACCAAGGAAGGAATGTTTCTACGTTTATTACTAAAAAGTCATAATAAAAAATCAATTTTTTTCATGTAGGTACCATAATTTTACTCTTTTACCATTTATTGTAGGTACATAATATAAATTCGATATTCTAAGGCTACCAAATGCTTAGAAAATGAAATTGAAATGACGTGACGTGTCAAAGAATAAATTGTGCATGTGCAACTTTCTTATTTGTGGACGAATTTTTCTGAAATTTTAAAAGATCTATATATTGTTCCTTATTTATTTATGTCCAACAATTTTATATATTTGCATGTCCATGTTTATAGATTTTAATGTGTGTTTTTACTTTTTATAATTTGTAACCATTTGACACATTTTTGCGTACGTATTGCTATAATGTGTATATACATAGTGCACTTTTTGAGAATTAGCAAAATGTGCTATTGTTTGCATTTTGTCCGTCCGTCCGTCGGGACCCACTTCTACCGTTTTGAACTACTTCTAGGGGAATGGTCCTAGAGTCCTGGAATTTTTTGCAGTAGGTAGCCTATACCTTGAAGCTGTGTCAGACGACCATCAAATTTCGCTGTTTCACTCTGTTGTGACGTTACGAAACGTCCATGTAATGTGCCTTTCTTACTGGATAGTTTTATCCTTCATGGCACTCTAATGAATGGTCTCAACGAAAGGAATTAATTTCTACCAACCATAGCCCTCCTCGACTTCTTACCGTGATATCGGATTGTCGGAAGAGGGTACTCACAAAGGGCGATTGAGATGTCTGCAAGAAATATATCCATTGGTGATGTCAAAACAAAAACTATTTCGGTTAAAAAAATGTGCTTTATCTGCACAAGAGTTGTGCACAATTTACACTTGTTTTCATTATTTGCAATTTAGATTGGATTTTTTTGTAGTAGGACATTCCTGTCCTTTTGTTGTTCTTGGTGCATTTTGTTTCAAAATGTGGGCGGATTTTCCCGAAACTAAAAAATCAATTGGGTTACCTGTGCTATTTTTTTCGCAAAAAAGACTGCTAACGTGGAAATGCGCCTTTTATTGTAGACGATTCTGATAATAAAGTGGAGATTTACCTGCGCATACCTTCTTTAGTTACTGAATGTGCAATCATTTATTGTTTTTTATCGGTTACTTCTTGTGCAATTAGGTAGTCATTTCCAATAATTTGGGTTTGATGAGAAATTTAACCGTAAAAAAGTAAGATAAGGAGCTTCATATGTTCTATCTAACAAGTATTATTTTAAAAAACCTTTTTGTTGGAGGTATGTGCAGTTTTGGAGCTACGCCTTTTTGATCTGGTCTCCTACGTGCCTGAAAAACGGTCACAACCTTTCTTTTATCCTCAGGAACATAACCAATTTTCAAAGCGACTGGACGTTTCTAAACAAAGTTATCGCGCACACAGACAGACGAACAGACAGGCAGCAATATAAAATTATAAATTATAAACGATCGCGACGATAGTTAATCTAAAACGACGACGGAATCTAAGACATTATGTAAAATTGCCGTAATTAGCAGATATCATTTATAGCGAAAAATTGGTTTATTTTCATATGGATAGCAAATGTTATCCTTATAGCAATGCCACTAAATACACAATATGCTTTTTTCGCTTCTTTAATATTTGTGCGTTACGCAATACACATCCAATAATTAATTTCGTTCAAGTAATGTAAGAATTTACATACTTAAGTATAAAATATAAGTATGGCCAAACTAAAAGCTAACCAAGGAAATATTATTTATTTCGAATAGAATACGAGGAGATAAGATTAGCAGAGAATTGTAACGTTGAAATATCTGTGCAGTAAAATATCTGCCTTTGAGAGTGGGAAAAATGGGTGGAGCTATAATTATTCGTATCTATATTTTAAAAGTAGCGACATCTGAGCGGACTCACTTGTCATAACTGGCGTATGCAGAACCTTAACGCCGGTGTCAAAACTAATAAACTATGACCAAGCTACCGCTACGATATCCCGTTTTAAATCCAAGTTTCAAACGTTTACCTGTTTTTTGGTACAGCTTTTGCAGTACATTTTTATAAGTATACTGTTAGTTAAATGTTACAGTAAATACAATTCTAAAATGTTATTGGCTTTGCTTAAATTATTTTTTAAAAGTAAAAGTCAATTACAGTTAAATCGAATTGCGTAACTTTAGCGGTCTTAATTATAATTATTATTACAGGTTGGTTTGGTCACTCGATATGCGTTTGTTTCCCCATTACAGTTGCGGAATTAAGTCTGCACTTTCAAAACTAATTTAACCGTAAAGGAGTCTCTATTTCCCTTGCATATTTGCAATAATTTAAGTTTTGCCCAAATGAACTTTGCTGTATTATAAATAAACTTCGGTGTTCCAACAAACATCGGAAAGAAATTCATGTACCGTCTTTGGAATTATTTAACTGTAGGTAAACGGAAAGTGGAACCGTCCGTTTTATTTTTCCATAATAATTAGCTTCTTTATAGGTAATCACATAATTTAGGCAGCTTAATTAGGTATACTTCTTCATCGCGTTAATACAAAAATTTCATTTCTCCGCAAGGCATGTAACTTAATTAATTACCGCCCTCGGTATAATTTAATGAGGATGAGCTTAAAATTGTGGGCTACCGCCTCCATTGAAAAGGAACGTGGTTTTCATTAAACGTAGATATCGCGTTGACTGAAATTTGCTTTTAAATTTCAGAATGACGTAGGTGATAGTAATCAACTTTTGCCTTATTAAGACTCAAAACCGTTCGGTTGTAGGTAATTTCATTCTCGGGTACCCAACCCATAAAAGATAGTATTTCATTTTCTTTCGTCATCATCTAATAATTAAGAAAAAGTAGGAACAGTAATTGTAATTTAACAGTACTGCTACCGTAACTGGAACGATTGCAGATGTTTTAATTCGTATCAATCAGAAACACATTCGCATCAGAATTCTGTTGTAAATTTTTACAATGGTGTAATAGTTATAAGAAATCTTGTTCAATAAGGATCGACTAATTTTGTAGACAAAATTGTTGAATATGTAAACATTAATTGGAAATTCAATGCCGTACTCATATTGATGTATCGCTCAGAAGCCGCTCGCACTGTAACAACCAGGGTAACAACAGAGCATATCTATCAACACTAAGCAATCAGCGGTATCGAGGTATTGTAACGTTTCCCCATGAAAATTTGTATACTACAAGTTTTTCTTTTAAAAAGTTGGAAGTGAAATGTAATAAACTAAGATCGTCCCACTTGGCAGCCCTATCTATATAATACTACTAGATTTTTCCCCGCAACTTCGTATAGGTACGCTCGATATTGACGGATATATGATAACTGAAACCCAGCGGCACGATACGACGCAAGTGACCCACATGTACGGATCGGTACCCGAAGCAAAGTGCGACATCAACAAAAAAAGAAGTTTTTAAAAAATTTACAGATTTCGCAATCCATGCAACCATCGGAAACATTGGAAATGATAACTTTATAACGCCATATGTAAAACACAAATAGCCTTATTGACCCGGAATGGATCACTTGCTTCACTCGCTCGCAAGCTCGCTCGGGTCGCAAACGTACACTTTCTAAATAATAAACGTCATCATAACATGCTCGTAATCCTATTAAAGGAGTGCGAGAACTTTAGATTGGAATTAGCAAAACAATTGCGCACTATTAAGTAAGTACCATATCGACAGTATCCGCGACTTTTACTTAATCTACCGATTGCGGCCGAGTATGGTACAATCAACACTTGACGCGACACCACTGTCTTCTTTTCTGATTGACGAAACTGGTAACTTCATACCCATACACAAAACATAAGCATTTCCAACGTGAAATTCTATAATCCGACCGGGCCCAATTGTGAATCTAAACCATCCGGGGATACACAGTGATACATAAAAAAATTTCATCAAAATCCATCCAGATATTTGGGAGGAGTTCAGTCACAAGCACACGTACCGAAGGATTTTATATACAGGGTCTTACTGAAAAGTAATGTCACCAATTTGATTAAAAAAATGTATTGGTCAGATGCTTCTATAACGTTAAAAGATTTCAAAATACCGTTCTCCCGCATGGATACAGCGCCTCCACCGAGATTTCCAGACATCGAAGGCGCCATAGAAGGCCTCTTTCGGAATCTCCTGTCGAGCCTTGGTGCAAACCTATTTGATCTTCTCAACCGTCCCGAATCGATGGAATTGAACCTCTACCCCCTACGGCACTGGCACAAGTTGTAATATGACAATTAATTTTATTTGATCCACGGCTAGTTCCTAGGCTAGTTCAGTGATAAAAATGTTTTTGTATACCCCTTACCTTCCGGAAGTTTGGCCTCTATCTCCTTTTAAAACCTGAAATTCAAAATCTAATGCTCTGGTTCGATTGAACTCACTAAATATGTATTATTAAAACCAAAGGCTATAAAGTTCCATTTTTCATTCCAAGTTATTTCACTTATGGCCGTTTGCACCGACAATTTTAAGTGGAGCCTCGAGTGGAGCTTAGCTTAAAATCCATGGCAACCATTGTCTCAATAATCGTTGCCATGGATTTTAAGCTACGCTTAAGCTAAGCTCCACTTAAATTTGTCGTAGCAAACGCCCATTAATTGGTTTGGCTTATAAATAGAAATTTAAAAAATGCAATAGTTGTCTCGTTATCACGTGTGAATGCTAAATTTGACCCTTATCTAAAATTCTTCTTTACCGCATAATAAATTAAAATTACTGATACATTCACCTCTGTCTGAATCGAGGTCTGAATACCAAACAAAATTTTAATCGAGCCAAAGGAATTGTATAACTGAAATTATACATTTTGATTGATAGCAATGCAAAAAAATACCTCCATCCTTTGTATGGATTCGATTCTTACCAATAAACGCGCAATACAAATCTGTTATCTGCAGATAATTTTCATGGGTCGAGTCCTTTAGGAATATTAAAATTACTTCAAATAAATTTAATATGCAAATTCCAATAAATAATACAAGTCAAACAACTTAAAATGACTCACAGTTATTAACGTGAGTAACATTATATATGTTTTGTCCGTCCGCCCGGACCCACTTCTGCGGATTTGAACGACTTTTAGGGGAATGGTCCTAGAGTTCTGGAATTTTTGCATATGTAACCTATACCTTGAAGGTGTGCCAGGCAGTCATAAAATTTCGTTGTGTGAAGGGGGACCTCACCATCAATTATTTCGTACGATGCTGTTTTTGAATGTAAAACGTGCATAACTTCTACATGCGACAATCAACTGGTTTCCGAATTTGCATACGCATGCCTTTAGCGGCGCCAAGTAACATTTTTGAAAATGGGGAGGGGTGAACACCTGCGCGACTACTTTCAGAAATTAATTTTCTTCCATGGTATACCAATTAGGTCTCAACAGAAGGAACTGTTTTCTACCAAGTACCGCCCTACTTTCTGACTCCTTATCAAAAGGAGATTTGGGGGGGGGGGCATAGCCTCTTCCTTGACTCCTTATCGTGATCGGATATAAATAATTCCTTATATCTCAAGAACAGATTGTCGGAGGGCGGCACTCACAAAGGGCGATTGGGACGTCTGGAAGAAATATTAATAAATTAGTGATGTCAAATCTTAACTAGCGAATATCTCGAAAACGCTTTGTCGGAGGAAATGAATATGAATAATTGTCTGGACGAGCCATATATCTATTGTGAAGTGTCTCATCTAACAATAATGAAAACATCGATAAATATAGCATTCTACTGCCTTATAACGTAACCATTTACTAAGCTATTTCGGTTTTAAAACATGCGCTTTATCTGCACAAGAGTTGTGCACAATTTATACTTGTTTTACATACTTAATTATTACTTATATGTTGTTTGGTAGCTGAGAACAATGGGGTCACCGGGTTTCATAATTCAGTGTAACATAAAATACAATTTCCGAAACCAAACTTCGACGACTATGTTAGGGCAAGTGTTGCAATAAAAGAAATCGGCAAAATTTGCAACTTTTTGTAATTGGGGGAAGGATCGCTCCTTGGGGAATTATACGCGTGAATCCGTAAAGCGTTTCGCATCTTGTTTATTCCTCATTGTATTTTCGTCGTTTCGTGCTAGGTGCGAGGGCAGTAATTAACACCAAGTTCTTTTGTTAAATTAAACCTTATAATCTTACCACCCTCTTTACGGTAGATTAACACTAACAATAGCAGAAGTTCTCAACTAGGAATAATGTACCTGCAATGCAAATCATTTGTGACGTCTGTAATATGTGTGAAAATTACTATTCTGCTTAATGCGTATTTCAATTTTACGTAGTATTTTGTATATCTACTTTGCCATAAATATTTCGATGTTCACTATTGACATTTAGTTCAGAAGCAAAACTTTGCTCATTTACTCGTCTTCCCATTTCTTCTAATAATTGCGATACGAGTTGCAATATGGTTATGGAAGCTGATACTACCGGACTGGCGGTAATAAGTAACATTTGTGATCAGAATAGGTATTGAGGCTCCATAGTGTGGGTGTGTTTATACCCTAATTGGATAGTGTTAGAATCACTTTTCTTAACACTAGGTTCAGGACTACACCCGAATAAAATATGTTTTTGCAACCCCCCTTAAAAATGTTATTTGGTAAATACGAGGATTAGATGAAAAGTTCTCGGCCGGAACAATAGATGGCATTCTCATCGGCAAAAGTTTACATTTACGCGCACATATGCTCATGTAGCTTGTGTAAAAGGATCTTGAAAAAAGTTCACCCGTTAAAAAGTGAATAGGGGAATTTAAACGTGGTGCACGTCGCACAATATCGTGTTGGGCGATAGGCTACTAAAGATGTGTGAGATAGCTGGGGCCGCGGGCATTTCGGAAGAGAGGATGCGAAAGCAATGTTTGTACCGATTCAAGAGGATCCGACGGATTTTGTACGGCAATTTTCCACCATGGATGAGACATGGGCCCACCACTACACGCTAGAAAGCAAATAGCAGTGCGTGAAAATGGGTGGTTCAGCGCCAAAGAAGACGAAATCGATCGCTTCTACTGGAAAGGTCCTGGGCACTGCAAAAAAGGGCAGAACAATTACGGGCGAATATTCTAACTTTTTTGACCCGCTGGATGTCAATCCGTTAGAAGCGGCCTGGATTAAGGAAAAAAAATCAGGATAACGTACCCTGCTAACAAAAGTATATTGGTAATTGGAATACTGCCGGACTTGAAGTACGATTTGCTCAGTCATCTCCCTTATTCACTTGATTTGGCACCCTCAGACTTCCATCTCTTCCCACAGCTGAAGAAATTTGTTTCTAGGCCATTATTTTATATCAAAGAGAGAAAACTGGCTAGCCATCCCCGAGCGCGTGTTTACTAACGTGGTGGTTTTTCAGTTTTTCCCGAGGTTTCTCAAAGTTCGAATCACGGTCTCTCTTTCTCGTGTCTCGAGCTATGAGAAGTGCCCCAAAAATTGAGTGCTACTTTGTTTAGGATTTTTAACGAAATCCACAAAAAGCCAATTGCGAGTGGGACATCGGAAGTGGATACCGACAAAAGGAATGTGATTCCTTCGATCTCACACGAAGACTATGATCATGCTTGCTAAACGTAAAAGTTTCCTACGCTCCAAATTCATGTATTTCATGTAATTTTCTTCTTTTGTATGCATGGAACTGACAATTTCCCTTTCACGATTACGTGACATATTCTATTAACAACCCAATTGTTGTGAGTTGTGACAATTGACGCCGCGCGCCGTGTCTTTTGGGAACTTCGGGACGAACTCGATCATTCTCATTATCGGTACATGGTCGTCGAACAGGTGGACACACCATGGTTTCGAAAATAAGTCATTTCTTAATGGTGTAAAAATCTCAATACTATTTTTATATTTGCAAAAGGTCCTGTTTTTTGAGACCTGGCGATATTTTGTGTAAAATAAAGATGTTTGCATTTTGTCTTACTTCATAGACTTTATGGGCGTTCGCGTACCTTACGATTATGCGTTGGTGTTATTTAATCATGCACAGATAATTTAATCGGAAAATGAAGTGCATACTAGTACTCGGGTTTTGTAAAAAATGCTATAGGAGTGGGTTGCAAGTATAGATCAGGGGATTATTGAACTCACCTTGGCTATTTCTATGCGTTAAAAGCAATTTATACTTCATAGGTACTTCCAGTGATTTATATTCCAAAGACGAATCGGGCTAGCTACGCACCTATACTTACAGAAAATTATTAAAATTCAGTCATGTCCAAACACCGTTCGTTTAACATTCAATTCTCATAGCTTGTAGTCACTGCTTAATCACCTCCATCTACGTGTAGAATATCTTTATGTTCTGTGATAGTTTACGGACAACAAACAATTGTTATGGAATGAGTCACGAGGGAAAGCTTCTGGAGAAGTGCTTCAGTATTAGAGCTATTTGGGGTAGTTCTTCGTAGGAATATTTCTGTGGGGACTTCTGCACTCCGCCGAGGTTTTTATTTAGGATTTGCTTGTAATTATATGCTCATACATACATTTATTTACTACGTGTCGGGAACATATTTCGGAGTATCTTTAAATTTTGAAATAAGTGCTGACCGCTGCTCCCCTCCCCCCGCCCTCACTAATGTACATTCATTATTTAAAGCATGTCGACAGTAGAAATTGGAACTTCGGTTACTGCAACGGAAATAATGAAGAGCCCTCTGACGCACAGGATAGCCTTAATCATGTACAGGGTGTTACATTTCCGTTGTGCAAGAAAATCGGGCGATACATGGGGGGGGGGGGGGGGGGTATTGAAGGAACATTGACACTAATGATGAAAGAGTTTATTGATTAAAATTGATTCTAAATCTTGATTAAGTACAAACACACTGTACGTCTCACGAAGACACAAATAAATAAACGAATCCGAAGCGATGCGATCGATATTAGTTGCCTTTTTCGGTAGCGATAAGAACGTAGATGGATTGGCGAAATAGATACATACAGGGCGTATTCTCCCCCCAGCCCCCTTCTCCTCTTTTCACTTTAACTGTCCCGTAATATCTCACTTTTATCGTACTTTAATAGATGGATTGGAAGGGGTGATCCAGTAGCTTGACCGCCTAGGTCGTTAGATCTCACGCCTGTTAGCTTTTTTTGTGGAATCATCTAAAAATTTAGCCCACACTGATGCTTTAATCAATGTATGGTTCGTCAACAACAGTAGATCAGCCGAAAACATTGCGAAAATTTCCGTTCTTTTCAGAACCACTAAACCTTTCTTTAAAAAAATTCCTGGTTCACGTTTTAAAAAAAGTTGCTGTATTCTGATCAATTTTATCGAATATTAGCCTTCCAAATGGGATCATGCACTCAAGAGTTTCATACCTTACTCGAAGTAGCAATGTCCTGAGGCGCATGATTTTCGTATGAAAAGTCGAAATTGAAATTGTTCTTAAATACCTCAGGAAATTTTGTGAAATTCTGTCCACTTTAATTGTCCGGCCAAGAATTCCTATCAATTTTTTTTCTAGTTTTCAAAAAATAACCGCACGTTCGGAAAAGACCAACCAAATACCAAATTTCAACGAAATCGGATTTTTTTCTTATGTCTGGGTGCGCCATCTTGGGGTGAGGATTTTGTAAATATTTTTCAAATCTGCAAGGTCAAAAGAAAAAAATTAAAGGAAACATTTACGATCCCCGGTTTATTTAAAAAACATGTTTGCGTTGGTCCCATCTATCATTCGTTTTTTACTATTCAAATGTAATGCCCTGTTTTATATGGTTTTGAAGTGGAAAAGGCGTTTTTTTTGTTTGCTTTTCTTGAGATAAGTAGTGAAAATGTGTAAGTTTTCAACATCGCCCAAGCCTTTGCCAGAAAAAGATCTAAGAGTAAATGTGTAGGAAATTGTACTGGTACGTAGTATGTCTGTATGTCACATACGAAAGATGCCTGTTACTTGTTTCTGCTGTGTCCAATGGCAAATGGTCACTAAACCACCCACGACACGCCTGTGCAGCTAGCTCAATTAAATAAAGTCACTCATAAACACAATTAATACAAAACTCTTAAAATCCAGGATCGTAATTTGGATCAAACTGATGCAAAATGTTCATTTTAACGCAGCACAAATTTATTCAATAATTGCTGTAATAAAAAGTGGCGACAGTGCCAGCGACAAATACCACGCTACAAGCGCTCGATCGAAACAGGCTTAATAAAGTCTATCTTATTATGCCAATAATCCAAATAGACTCGTACAAAACCTCTTCTTAACTTGAACTCGACTATTCAGCAATTTAAGACGACATATTTAAAATCTCTTAATACACTAACTTTCTGTATTAAACTTATAATTACACAAAGTGACTATCTTTAGTACATCCAAAATCCGAGAAGCCGGGAGCACGGCTCCAACAAATGGGTCCGATTCTACCAAACGGCCAAAACACGGCGAAAAGACCAAAGGCGAACTGCAAAAGGCCACGGCGTCCTGTTAAAGCACTTCCTCTTCTACTTTACACCTTTTTCTCTCTTGTGTCATCATGAATTCCACTTCCTAATTCTTTAGTTAAAATAAACAAAATTACCTTATGTAAACGCGCACCTGCGACAATATTTGTTTACAAAAATGTATTAACTTTTAGCAATAAGCACAACTCTTATCATAACGACAATCACTCTTAAAATTAAATAAACTTTACAGACACATAATACAATTCTAACAAATGTTTCCCTACGTAATTTTCCAAGAAAATGAACAAATTATAATGTGGATATTTAAACAAATTAGACATCATATAAATTACATAAAATAACACAATACAAAAATGTTATTTCACGCCGGTATTTAAATTTTTTGCCAGAAAACTTTGTTAGCAAATCTCAGACGGCGATTCGGCACCCCAAAACACGGTACAGATGAAATAAGTCATAGCAACCACAACCACACAACTTTAGCAGAGATCCTTTGGAACACCTGAAGCACGTTCCACAAACTTAAGCCCTTCGGCGTTGATTTCCCAAAGAATCATGGTCTCGCAACAAAAATTGTCTTTGTTATGTTGAAAAAACAACTTTGAAAGTAATTTTTTGTTAATTAATGTTAATGAAAACATAAATACAAAAAAAACGTTAAGTATATGAAAATAACTCCGGAATTAAATAATATAAATTGCA
This sequence comes from Photinus pyralis, assembly GCF_008802855.1. NCBI lineage: Eukaryota > Metazoa > Arthropoda > Insecta > Coleoptera > Lampyridae > Photinus > Photinus pyralis. The sequence goes on from NW_022170250.1 coordinate 14,571,034, forward strand.
TTCCTCACCAGGCAAGAATTTCAAATTCGCTTTTTGTGAAACAGCCATTACAGTAAATAAATAAAATAAGTAAACAAAACCGTACATAGTAAGCTCAGATTTAAATTAGCATTAGAAGCATTGTTTGCAAGGAAAATTAATATTGACGGTTCAGTGTCTTTCCGCACGACCGCATAATTGCACTTCGATGCATTTTAATATCGGTAAGAAATTGCTCTTAGAAACGTTAACTTTTACGATCTCATAATTACATTTTATTAATCTTGTTACATACGTCGGCTGTTGGGATTAATACCGATGCAGATACTAACTTGATAATAACCTACCATTATAATACGTATTGGTAAAAATCGCCATATGAAAAATAATAATAATGCATCATGTCTTCGTTTCTTCTTGTTTATGGGTCATAAATTTGAATTCTTATCTAATTATTGGTCTCGAGATTAACACGCGATGGTAAGGTAGCATAGGCAGTTCGAAAAATGGCTTACTGAATGAGATTTACAATCACTTTAACTGCTACTAACTTCGAGCTGTGAGTTTTAGAAAAATGGTAAAAAATTACGCTTACTTTCTGCGGGCAGTGTTAACAGTATGTTTAAGTTGAGTTTGCATAACTTAGCATACTGCTCTTGCAAATTACATAATTTCATTTCTACTAACTTTCCATTACCACAAAAATCACCCAGGAGAGCTGCATTCATTTGTATTTAATTTTGAAAAATCTATGGATGACGTCAGTTTCTACAGTTAAGTAGGACTCCTCGTAGGACCCTATGGTTTTTTTCTGAATAACGTACAATTTCCTTATTCGGAATGGAAGTTAAATTGGCTATTTTTTAGTTTATTTATTAGATCATGGTATTAGTCACAATATAAATGTTGAAATGGCAAGCTCTAAGGCATTCGTGTCATCATAATTATTATGGAAATTGATCAGCACTCTGTTTAAGCTATGAATATAAGTATTCAAAGGTTTAAGTGAATTAAATCGCCTCAACGTTCACGGTAATTAAGAGACTCACTTTTTAATTGGATAGGTATACTCTGGTGTCTTCGGGTACTTCCAGTGCATGCGCAATCCCTATATTAGCGCTTGGACTAAAAAGCTAAGATTATCTCTAAACAGCAGATTAGAAATTAATTGGTTCAGACGTTGCATTTAAAGGCACTTTAGCTTATCTTCAGCTTCTGCAAACACATTGATTACTGTTTTTTCAAAGATATTTGCTTTTAAATGATCGAACGCCAAGTATAACATCCCTGAACTCTTCTTCAAAGAATGTTGCTTCATCCAGTTCAGAATCCATTTTACATTCGTGCCACTCTCGTTTTGATGATGGTCCCAAAGACGCCATCTTTATTTCATTTTTATTAGCAACAGTCCCGGGTAACTTCATACCGCGTTCTGTCATTCTGAAGTGACGCGTATACGTACATTTTGCGATCCATTTTTATTTATATAGATTCTGTTTTCTGGACTTTGTATGTTTTGTCTATGGGTTGCTCTGAGATTTCTCTGTCGAACTAGATTACGTATCCCGGAAAGTAACACGAAATAGTCCTGATGTATTGTTCAAAAAGATATTCGAATGGTAGGCTCCGACGAATCTATGAGCTAACGGGGATCCATGAATGTTGAGAAACCCTGCGCCACTGACTTCTTCGACATAGTAATATCGCAGCAGCAAATAGAACAAAATCAATATCTAGAAAACTGTAGGAACGGTTACCACACAGACTGACGGATGGACTGGAAAGTAGCTACCATAGCGCACCCAACTTCGTTAAAAAATTCCTTATCTTTCACTCATCTCTCACTCTACCAAGATTTTTAGTATCCTGACTTCCTAACCTCCTAAGTAGGTTTCTGAAGTAAAATCTTAAGGGCAACTTACACACTCTACACAACTACCTTTTTGGGTATTTTTATATGGTCTACACGGGATAACATCGGTATCCGCACCATGCCGAAAATGTCCAATCCCGTATACAAACAATTTCTCTTATTTAGAGACACAACCTAATCCCTGGAATTACATTAGTCAGATCCATGAAAATGAAAATGTGTCATCTCGTTTAGGGTACTCACAGTTTTGAGTTGATGCTAATTTCCGTTTGTGTTTCAACTCCCAACGTAATTTAGGCAGCTAGCAGAATATTCATGTCATTGAAAGTAATACCGAGTACAGGTATGATGTCATCTGTTTTTTTATGGAAAGGTAATTAAATGGATTTTGACGCGCCTACAATGTTGACTGTTAGGTGCATACTATAACTTCACTGAATGTCAAAACCTTGCCATGGGTTCTGGTCAAGTTACCCCGCAGAAGTAGCAACCACATTTGTCCAGTTTCAAAAACAACAAATAATTGGTCAAAAAATAAAATAGTGTGAAAATAAAGCTAATGTATGTGTGGTTAAATACTTTAAAGTGCAATAATAGGTTGTAGAAGAAATTAATTCAAGGTTTTCAAGTTTTTTTTACAGTTTACGATTGCAATTTCAATTTAAGATAAATTTGGGTATCCGTAGACCTTGCCTCCTTACCTTCGTAATTTTTTATTATAATGTGGGAATATACGGCACATCTTGTACAGTTCGATTTAACTTCACATCATCATACAAAAGCGGTACCTATTTCACGTAGAAGTGATAAAGATAGGGAAATAATTTCTGTAAAACGTCGAATTCTTGAATAACATCAGTTTAATAATGGAAGGTCGCATACAGTTACATAACAAGCATATTAAAGATGTAAGTAATCAATACATTTTTAAGAATGTCTACTTCCGGAATAACCGAAGCAACTGTTTCTTTTAAATTACTGTAATTAAACAGCTGTAAAGGTCTGCGTTTTAGCATAGATTCATTTCTCATTGCTTCCAGTTTTAATTGTTAGCGTATTTGTTTCAAACTGAAAAATCGCTGTTGGTTGCACTTTGTCGTCCGGCCGTCTGTCGGTCCGTCACACGTACTCCTTCTACACCACTGAACCGATTTGGGCGATATAGGGCTCATTTGAAAGGGTTTGGTCCAAAGATTCCGTGCATACTGATATTTTTGGTTTTGCGCATGCGCAGTGCCAAAAATGTGGTTTAACGCATGTGCAATGCTAACTTTTTTATTTCTGAAGATATTTAAATGATACTTTATATGTGAACATTACGAATATAAGTAACATTAACGAGGTTTTCAAAATGTTTTGCCCATGTGGAATGCCAACTTTCTTATTTATGAAAGCAGTTAAATGAAATATCATAGGTAGGCACTTCAAATAAAAGTAAAACTAATACCCATTTCAAAATTTGTATGCATTTGTATACGCCCCACTATTGTTCATTAAACTATATAGACTTCGACGATAGGCGGCTCATTTGAAAGAGAATGGAGTAAGGATCTCGTGCTTACCGGTATTTTTTCCAGGTCGTATCATTAATATTATTAGGAGAAAAATACGCTCTCGTCATTTATGTTTGCATAATGACTTTTTAACTTGTTTCTTTATTAGTCAATTCTTTAAAATACCTGAAAAAGTAGGTAGGTTACCCGGACGCGTAAGTTAGGCTACTACCCAACTGTTGTGGTTGAAAAATCTACGGATGTAATAATTAACTTTCTACTTACACGGATTCTACAGATTTTAAGCGCCTTTTCAAAATCCCCAGCGATAAAACTTGCACCAACGGGAGTCCACTGTCCCTCTACCTAACACCAGCGAATTTGGCCCATTTTTCTTTGGTGCTCAGTATGCCCTTAAAACAATTGTGCTATAACTTATCAACTGCACCTTTGTGGTGGCCAAATGTTATATTCCAAAAAAGCAACATAGTAGGCATTTGTATACCGAAGTTTGTGTATATAATTCCATTAATCTCATTTTCCCAATATTTGAGGTTAGGAACGAGATTTTGAAAAACGGTTTTCACTGGCCTCTTTGGGTGTTATTTGGCTACTTTTTCATAAAGAAAAAGTCATATCATTCCATTTGATTTTTTAATTTTTTTTAGGATTTTGGATCATAGTGTCAAAACTATCCCCCTAGCGGAGAAGGATTCAACTAAATTAACTATATTTTGGTTGATTCTTGTTGCCCAAGGAATGCTCGTTTCAATGATACCAAATTTGTTAAAATCGGTCAAACGGTTATGAAGTTAAATCAGGTTATTGCAAAAACAATTGAACGCCCCACGCCATCCTTGTTTTTCAAATAACTGTGTTTTTGTTTTTGTTTCGAAAATGATAGATAAACTGGTTCTCTTTAAAAATAGAATGTTTAGTTTATTATGCGAAATTTAAAGAAAATGCAATTTTAAGATTTAAGATGGCAGTTACGCCCTCTGGTGGTCAATTTTAGAACTTGAAAATATTTTCGATTCTCCATAACCGATTTACCCAATAATTTTTTTCGAGATTTTTTTACCCGTAAGTCATACGACGAACGTTTCCCGAGATATGGCCGAGGAACAGTCTTATTGGGTCACCCGCTACAAAAACGACGATGCAGAAACTAGCATTTAAAATGCCACTGTAGAAACTGTAGAGCATATATGCAAAACAACAAAATATTGTGCCAAAATATATATAAAGGTAAACAGCTACTATTAACTGTCTCTTTAAGGATCAGTCTCTTATGTCTCAGTTAAACTTGTCTGATAGATACTTCCACATTGAACACGGAAATTAACTGTCAGATCAGTTTAACGGTAAAACAAGATAAAACACCGACCCTAAACATTTAAATTTAATCCACGAACTTATAAATTAAATTGGACTGCAAATGCGGAATTGACACCTACATGGGGGCAGCCATGATGTGCACTCACTTGGCGCGAAATTCAAATCAACTAATAAGCAAACATTAACCTCACGTTTTCTAAATAAATTACTGTGACACATGTCATTTTCCAAGGCTGCAATAGTCTCAAAACTTGAGCACTAGGAAAATTCCCCTAGAAAATAACTAAAACTTGCAAATCATGGTCGCGCCCATGCTTGGGCCATTTGTACCTCTATGCAACTGTTTGATCAGCAGTCCATCTTAATTTATAAGTTCGTGATTTAATCCCTCTAAGAAAAAGCGACATTTTAGTCTCTAAAACAGAAAATTCGTGTGGATCTCGCAATTTGAGATTCATTTAAGTTTTTTGTAAATAGCGTACACGCAGTCTGAAGTCTGAACAGCTGTTAAAATCATGTCAACATACAGTGAAACAGAAAATGTGCTTATTGCTTAGAAATAAATAACTTTCGTTTCCTTATAGCCATTTCTAGAATTCCTCGCTTTCCATTTAAAGCAAAACAAGTACGATCCGTAATTCTTTTAATATTGAAATGAAATTGAAAATTAAAGCAACACGTTGTTAGTTGTTATTTGCAACTGATTAATTAACAACGTATTTTGACATGGCGTTCGTTAAGTAAACTGCAGTTTTTGTGTCTATAAGTAATGAAATTGATACCCGATAATTACATGCAGTATTGCCGGTTAATTACTGGAGGCAATTAACAAGACAAACAAGGGAAGTTAATTGCTTGCATTCATAATAGATATTCAACATTATTATTTGGTAGTCACGATTTCGATTGAGTCAGTGCTGTGCGCTGTTAAATCATTACATTAGCGGGGTTGGAGTTCCTTTATTTTATAATAATTAAATCCTTACATCGATACCGCACTCAATTAGCAATTACAGTTCACATCATTAGTATGGTTTCTGACTACAAAACTTAGAAATGGAGAAACTTGCAGTTGACATCGCATGCACGTATGTTTTGTGGAATAAATTTATCACAGAAAGTAACTTTATAAATGCAAATTGAAACAAACTGAATGCGCAATTACCTACTTAAACACTCATTCGTAATTTTATCTTCATACAAACTGAAGACCCGATTTGATGATATACCGTGAGTTTTGAAATGAATTCACTGTAATATCAATATTAAACAATGGGTGTCAAAACTTCACATGCAAAGATGGAACGTATGGACAAGAAGTATATATCAGAGAAGTTAAAATTCTTAATGTGCCCCAGATTTTGGGATAGCACCTCATTCCTCAAGGAGCGAAAAATAAAGAAAATTTGATCAGTGCAGACGAACTATACTGCAAATTGTAAATCCTATTGATATTTTCAAGACTTTGACTCTAATGCCAATCATTATTAATGTAGGGTGGATAAGGTTGAAGTATTTTGTTCGAATTAAAATAGTGTCATCCGTCTCCAGTGTGTCTCGAAAATTCTTAGCTATACATTGGATAGGTGCATACCAGGGTGCGTACATAAGTGGTGATACGGTTATATCGTTTTGTAAAAATTAAATTCGTTTTTCTGCCTCGAGTGGGTTGCGCTGGCAACATCCACGTGCAGGTTTTGATTACTGTGCTCACTTGGGTTCATAACAAACTGATAATTGTTTATTTCCAGCAGAATGCAAATCCTGTTAGCACAAAATGTTCTTGTTTATCTACAAACGTAAAAAATTGATTCTCGATTAAATGGGTCGGCTTCATTTTCAATATTAAACACGGAATTGACGGTGAAAATAACAGATCGCTAATTGGTAGTCAGAAACATTAATTTCGATAAATAGAACATCTGTTAAACTCCCAGTCGCTCAATTATTTCTAGATCCAAATCCATTACCTATACTTCTAATTATTAGTGACAATTTTAAACAAACTTCGCTTGTTATGCAACGAGCGTAAAATAATTTATTCAAATGCGTTACGGTCATCCAAATCAATGAACTTCCGTTTATTTCACTTCTATGTACGTCAACAATGGCGGAGTTCAATAATGAGAGAAAACTTAGGGAATCCGTTGTAATTCTGAAAGATGACAGTTGCGCCTAAACCAAAGAATTTCGAAAGGAGAATTTATAATTTGAATAAAGCTTTCATTAGCAGGAGAGATCAACAACTTAATGCAAAAGAGAATGCCTAATTAAGGACTGAATTTATACCTAAAGAAATTTAAATTATCTCTTTTTTGTAAAATTCCTCATAATATTACTGATTAAGATATTAATTTGTTGCAGGTGTCCTGGAAATATGCTACGGATGCTGGTTTAACGTATCTGTAACTGTATGAGCTAATCAACGGTAAGTGCTTTTCGCATTTGTTCAACTACTTCATGTTCTGTCATTACCGGTATGTACATTGTACAGGTTGCATATAAATAATAATTTGTTTCTAACATTACCTATGACAGAAAGTCATTATCTTCCTCAGCACGGTCTCTATATATTTAAACGGAGCATCCCCTTTAAAACATAGCTAACCTTTCTGTATTTATTTGTCAAAAAACCAATACATAATCTAGACCATTTTACTACCATAATCACACAATAAAAAATCAAACAATGTTAATGCAAATGCAAATAAATATAATATCGCATAGGGCGGATGATATTGGCAACATTCACAAAATACTGGAAGCCTTGAATAAGAAAACGCTGGAAGAAATAAAACTTTAAATGGACATTTTCAGGTTTAAAAACATAATCAGTTCAAAGCTGCTAGGAGAAATTACCGCTTCTTAATCAAACACACTTTTTGTACAAATTCATCTCCAATTCGCAATTGTATATAATGTTGAAAGCTGAAAGATTTGCAAACTGTGAATGAATTGTTCTCCAAAGGGGATCTAGTGCAGTCTGATGGATTCAATAAATTTCATATCCTTATACAACCGTGAAGCAAACTTTGTCTCCGTCTTGGTCAAAATAAAAGGCCACCTCACTATACACTAAAACCCATGCCCAAACCCCTATACGAAACAGCTCAATGCCATTCGAGCTGCTAGGGTTAGCATCGCGCCCAGAGGTTTCCTAGTCAGGCACACAAAGAATCAAATACGATCAGTCATAGTCAAAGACGCCTTTAGTCGTTTCTGTCTGTTTGACTGATGCTGATGGCTGATCCTATGTGTGGGAGTTTTAGTCACTGGGCGTCATGACTCTTCGCTTCGCAAGAGGCCATGCCCATTATGCACTGGCTTCCGTCCATTTGGAGTTCACCTGTCCACTAGATTGTTGTATTATGGAGATCTTTCAACGTCGTGTTGTAGATCGCAGGCTGTTTTTGGGCACTAACTAACAATTTGTCAACATCCACAAAGTTTGTGGATATCCCCGTCAACGGTCGTAGCTTCTGATGACATGATGACAAATTCATTCACAACTCTAGCACAACTAACTTTAGAAAACTACTACTCCGTTGCAAATGGCACTGATCGACTGACTGTACGGAGTGGAAAGAAAAGATCACGCGACAAGGAGTGGTTGCGCGCATGCATAGGTGGCTTTGACGGACAGTGTCTAGATTTTGACTATTTATAGACGTCTTATCTGGGAGCTGCGTCAATCAGGGAAAAAATGTCTCTAGGCTTCTGTTTACGCCTGTTCGTCTGGTTCAATGCAGTGTGTGGCCACACCATACCAAAACCCGAGCCAAAACCCCTCATTTTAGTCGCTATTAGTCAAAATGACAGAACGTAACTGACCGGTGTCTGATTCTGTGCTGAGAGGCATTTGTGATCCTACGGTATTGCTGAACTGCTTTCGTTGCTTAACAGTGCAGCGGTCGAAGACTTTACCCAAATTATCAAGATGCTTGTGTCCTGTTCATCTTGAAAACCTTAATTTTTCGTTCCGCTCACTCGACTTAAATGATAACTACCTGAAAAGTCCGAAGTTATTCTGGATGGAAACCTTTGTCAGTGTTATTAAAGCCAACATTTAAACAATTTATCTTGCATGAAAGATTCTTTAGTTACGGCAACTCTCGTCATTCTATGGAAAATGGAAAAACTGTAAGTTATTAAGGCGTTAAAAAAAGCGCCATTTACTTAGAGGTATAAATAAAATAAGGTTAAGAGTGTTCTTTTAATTATTAAAACCAATATTGTGGAAGTTTCATTTTAAGAACAGTTTAGCACCAGATTTATAAAAAACCCGAGGCAAGTGAGCTACAATGTATGTTTGATTGAAGGTCAAACACAATTCAATAATCCAATTTTTTTCTTGTGCGGTTGTACGTGACCAAATTTTAACAAAAAAAGTGGGTTTGGCTAAAAGGTTCTTGTAAATTAAAAAAAAAATGTAAAACACAACGTCTAGAATTACGTAGTAATAATTAGGTGTTTTGCTTGCCTGAGACCATTGTATAACCTTTATACAATGCTGAGACTAACAAAACATAATGGATTTACATAGATTAAACAATTGGCAACAATTACGAGTATAAACGGGCCCCAGGTCCAATGGGATAGCATAGGTTACTTTGTTATTATTGAAGATAAAGATTTGTCTTTTTATCTACAAATTTTTTTTAAAAACTCACAGTATTATAGCAACTTATCTTTCTCCCATCGTAATATATATATAACGGCGTTTCTTGATCATATACGTGTGGATATAACTGAATTTTACCAACTACTCTTTTCAAGGGTCACCGTTCTCACTTACCATTTACCAACAAAATCCGGGGGTGGGGGTAACTTTATTCTTCATGGTACTCTAATGAAAGGTCTTAACAAAAGGAATGAATTTCTATCAACCACAGTCCACCTTCTCGAGGATTAACCAAGAAATTGCAACCAAATCAAATTTGAAGGAAAAGGAGCCGTATCTTTATTAGTTTTCATTCAATTATTGATTTAATTTCATTTCATGCTAGTCGGGAACTATTAAAAAAATTTATTTGTTACTCAGTTGTAAACGTTGATTAACAAGACAAAACGCAAACGGGTAAACGTCATGTTTAAATGCTACTGACTTGTAAAACTGACAGCTGACCTGTAAAAATTTTACAAGTTAGTAATCTAGTAATTTCATTGGCCAGAATTAATGCGAAGTCTCTGTTACATGGATAACATGATATTTTAGACATTTCTTCAAGATCAATTTAAGAACTAATTATTTACGTTTACAAATGAGTAACAAATAAAATATTGTACATTATACGCCAGGTAATAGTTTTTACTGGCTCTAGGAGATGACAGGGTCGCCTGACGGCTCGCCAGTCAACTTCTCCTATCGCCAGTAAAAACTCACTTACCTGGCTAATAATGTAAAATACTATTATTGATAGAATTCAAATAAGAAAGTGGAAGTTAATGTATAGGTTAAAACACAACCTAAGAGTTTCACCCCCTGAAATATGATAGCCTATTACAGTGGTTACCAAAAAACCTGCCGAAAAGGGATCTTGATGTGGACATAGGCGCCAAAAATACACCAAATACACGCAGTGGGCATGGTGATAATACCTTTTTTTTCTCGTTTCCAACGATCTTGGTGCATAAATACCGATTTCGACATGTTTTGATCAAAATACACTTGATCCTTAAAAAGGCAGCAAAATCATGTTACGCTTATCGAAGCAAGGCACTTGGTCGTGTTCTCAGCGCGGATCTTAGTGCATACATAAACATGTTTTGGTCAAAAGACATCGTGGTTTTAAAAAAAGCATTCAAAATAAACGTGGTTTAGTCCAGTCACTTAAAGCAAAAGATAGGACCAACCTTGAAAGGAAAGAAGGTACTCTTTTATTTAAGCATTCTAAAAGCTGCCTTAAAAGTCTCATCAAATCTCGTGACTGCGCCGTGTTTTCTATAAATATCTCGTTTTTTTATAGTTTTAATGGAAATTCCATGTGTTATAAAAATTGTAGAGAATAGAACTACAGTTATTTTATTACACGAATAAGGAAAGTAATATTAAACTAATATATTGTTATGTAACAACGTCATTTAGACCTTATCAGCGTGAACACCAACAATATTGAAGAGATTAATTATTTTTTACGAAGTAAGCAAAAGGTTGGTTCGTTTAGTCTGTATTTCAGTGTTTATTTTTCCTTTTAGAATTATTTGCAATTGAGTTTTTTAATCCCATCTCTTTTAAATTGTTAAATTTAGATAGGTTGCTTTAACTAAGACACCTCTGATAGCGAAGATGCAGAGATGTTATACGTACAATTGCGTGTCTTTTATATACAAGTGGGGACATTTTTAACGTGTTCTTTCGAAGCTGTAATTATGAAGGCTATTGGTGATTGGCGAGGTTCCTGAAATTTTCGCAAAGGAGGAGATTATGGTGTAGTGGAAGTGATGGTCCTCTAAAATACTGGGCTCAACGTAAAAACGAGGCTGCTGGTATGGTCGTGACGTTTAGACGTTTGAAAAGTGTGTACATTTTGACGCTAAATTTTCGGGCGGTCAACTCTATTTGTTTATTTGAAAACACAGAACCAAAGAGTAGTGTAAGAAGAACGCGGATTGTCTGATTTCGGAAAAAAGCTTCGTCGAGTTCGACCAGGACTCGACACAGCAAGCAGTTGCAATACAACAATATGGCATTTCTCTGCTAAAATAAACACATTAGTGACTATTTTCTGGGAAGAATTTACTGGAAACTGATTGTTGTGAAATCATCCAAAATTACGCAAAACTTACAACCCCTCAGGTGCTATTATAAAGACAGGACAGGATCACCAACAGTCTGTGCGCGTTCACAACGGCGCATCGCACATAGCATCGCACATACATCGCACTTAGCATGGTATGGATATGTTCACGTTGGGGCACTGCAAAGAAGTTTGGAGCATCGCCTCGATAGTTTTGCTCGAAACGTCTCGCGTGTATCATGGCGAATTATACCGAATCTTCTTCAGATGAAGAATTAATTCTTCTGAATAATCCATTGCACTTGTGGTACATTGAAAATGTGAGAAAGGATACTGTTCATCCCATAAAGCTATTATGATGATGTTTATTACGCTTATTCCATATACCCTCTCTTGAGAATACTAAAGTTATTAACTTTTCCTTGTCCATCATATTCGTGCAACCCAAACGATCCTATGCAAAATACTAAGCTCATTTAACATAGCATGGTACCATCGCCTCCAACATTGGGCGTGCGATGTGCGATGCTATGTGCGATGCTATGTGCGATGCTAAGTGCAGTGCGATGTGCGGTGCGCCGTTGTGAACGCCCACTTATAAATACAAAGATTCTTTATATTTTTATGGTACTGGATGGTACAGCACAGTTCATAACAGACCAACCAGTACCAGATGTTATACCTATAATATCATAACGATAATGATATTGATTACGATGCAATCTCATCTTTTGCCGAGGATGAAAAGGAATCCATAATTTGTGACATTGACCTATTATAACTTTAAAACTACCATAGTTAAAATAAATTACACGCTTCTAAGTAGTATTTCTTTTACAACTAACAGATGTGTTCTCATAAACTTCCATGCTTTATTGGTGTTCAAAAGGAAAATTTAGCACAACCTAGCAATTGAGGCTACAATATTCTACTTGAGAAATGTGTAGTGATCCATTAATAATTGGTATTAGTAATTATGTGAATAATTTTCAGTTTACGGTAAATTTTGGTATTTTAAAGAAGAACTTGTGACGCTCCTGCAGCAGATGGTGTCGTTTGTCTTTTATTTAAAATATTGAAAAGATCGTCAATAAGCAAATTAGAAAGCACTTGGCAAGTAATGATTTAATTCCAGATATTCAGTCTGGCTTCAGGACCAAGTACAGTTGCTATACCGCTCTTTTAAAAATAGTCGATGATGTTGTCTCTGCTACTGATCAAGACTACGCGACTATTCTGATCCTGTTGGATTTGTCAAAGGCATTCGATAGGATAGATCATTCTATGTTTCTTGCCATACTGAATTACATGTGTTTCAGTGATACATGCTCTTGCCTTTGTCGCTAGCTACCTTTCTAATCGGAAGCAAGCCGTGAAAGTGGAAAATAATATATCCACATATGAACGTGTCATCAAAGGTGTACCACAAGGGTCTATTCTAGGACCGCTATTATTTATTATAAAGACCTCAACTTTGGCCTTCATCACGCACGTTTGCATTTGTACGCCGATGACACCTAAATTTATTATTCGTTCCGTCCTTCTGATGTGGAAAATGCCTGTCAGTATCTAAATTCTGATTTAAATTCTTTCTTCACATTCCTTACAACTTCTAAAAAATCTACTGCCATACTGTTTTGTCGTCCGGATCATCGTGAAATGTTACGTCCTAAAATTATAATCAAATAATAATTTTCAAAAACGTTGTCAAAAATTCACAGATTTCGCAATCCTTGCAACCATCGGAGACATTGGAAATGAGCCGTATAACCTATAAAGTCGTAAATAATCCATATTCACACGGAATAATCTTAATCCACTCGCTCGCAAGCTCGCTCGTGTCGCAAACGTATACCTTCTGAATAATAAGCGGCGTAACATGCTTGTAATACAATCACGGGCGATATACGCGAATTTTAATAAAACCCCTGGGCACTGTTAAGTAAGTACCGTATCGACAGTATCCGCGACTTTTCCTGAATCTACCGATTGCAGTCGAGTACGGTACAATCAACACTAGACGCGACACCACTTGTCTTCTTTTCTACTCGGCAAACCTGGTAAATTCATACCCATACAAAACATAAGCATTTCCAATGCTAAAATCAAATCTTTACTTTGCGAATCACTCGTCTTAAATTATTGTGACGTAGTTTATAGTGCGTGTTTAGATTCTATTGATCAACGGTGAATAGAGAAAGCTCCAAAATGGATGCTTGCCATTAATATTTGGTATACTTAAGGAAATTCCAACGTATTTCTTATAAGAAGCGAAGTGACTGAATATGCAAGAGCGAAGAGATCTGCAAAGCTTATCGCTTTATCACTCAGTTATTCTAAACAAAACACCGGCGTATTTGTATGATAAAATAACTTACAGAAAATACATAATTTAAATTAAGAGGTTTAGAGGATTGATAAGTCCACCATTACACATTACATCTTTTTTCGAAAGATGTTTCACTTCTAACATCTACAAATTGTATAATCCCCTCCCAAATTTTCTAAAATCGAAAAATGTAAAACAATTTAAATGCATGTGCAAGTCGATCATGCTAGAAGCTCAGGTAATAGTGGTCAGGTAGTAGCAGCAGTGTGCTAAAATCATAGAATCGTAATTGTTTATACTTTTCCTTTTTTTTCTTATTACATGACGCATACAACTAAATTTATAGCATTATGTGATCATTTAAACAATCATTATGGGTTGAGTGGAAGAGCAGCGAGTAATTTTTATTACAAGCTGAACTCCGCCCTTTGAGCTGTAATTATTACTATCATATCCTTTCGATATTTTGTAGCTGCTACTCAATAAAGGCATTATTATTATTATTTAATGCTATTTAGTAGAAATAAATGCCATGAAGTTTATTTAAATTTGACTGGATAACAATAGGTTTTCTTTTGTTTGGTTGCTTTGTTATCATTTAAATGTTAAAAATATGTAAATCATCATTTTTTTGTAGCAACTGATAAACCAACAATATAGCAGAATTTAGCGTACGTGCAGCACCTTTGGGGTCAGTAAATAAAAGAAATCTAAGCTTTTCTTTGTCTGACGAACAATATTGTCTTGGGCTAGGATGATTCAGTTTAGTAAATTTTTAGGGGATTTGTTTTTGAATAATTAACGATTTATTTTTTGGACAAAGTAAGTTTTCTTTCATGTTTTCTTGGGCGAATCCGGCAGTGGAAGTAAAGCAGGTAAATTTTGTGCTTGTCTTATTATTTTATTAGTGTTACTTGATTTCATTTCAGTTCATTTGTGATTTGCTCCATTGAATTCTGCGTGATTCTAGACATGTTTTATGTTTGTGTGGCCCATTCACACACCTTGTATGCACATGTTTACAAATTTTAAAACATTGAATGTTTTCAGGTGGAAATTAATATTGTAACATCCACTAATGGTCACTTCATCCACTTACATTCACAATAACTCGTGCAGGTGTATGTGGCTCATATTGAATTTTAATAACCGCCAAGTACTCATTGCTAGACTCATTGCATATCACTTCAATAACTGACTATACTAATAAGACAAAATCATCATACTTCATCCATTTCGATCTAACCATAAAGCTACGTAAATAACATTTGTGTAAGTCATTATCCATGTTGTAATCAATTTCACACTTTTGGTGTTTATGGAGAGCTTAACGGGATAACTCGGGCGAAACCACGCATTGCAATGATGCCTGGTACTTTTTCAATTGCTGGTCGAATATTCTTTTTAAATCTCAAGACTGCGGATTATTTGCAAGTCATAATAAAACTGTTCTTTTTACCACTGTAAAGAATTGGTCATCCTTGAACCGAATTTCTCTTTAACAGATCGTTTGAACTGAATTGGCACGATCGAATATCAAATCAATTTCTTCTTTTGGTTATTAATGCCAGAATGTAACTTATTAAAACGTAGGGACACGAAAATTGCACAGCACATTAAAAAAAAGTGAAGGAAAAATCAAGAATAAATGTATATTTGATTAACCAGAGCATGTCATCTGATGATAACAGCAGCTATGTTCCGGTTTGGCAGTTCAAGCATTGCGTCCCGGAGGGTTTACGCTCTAGTAGTTGCTAAATTTTGGCGAAATTGTGTCACGTAAATTATTAATAATAAATGAAGATTTTTGATCTTGGGCTGTAGGGAAATTCGAATTTATCAACTGACTAAAATTACGAGCATCAATATGTCTTATGGCACATGATGGCGTCTCATGTCGTACCATTGAATAAAAATAGTGTTTTTATTCAATGGTCGTACCTAAGGGTACTCTAAGTGGTTTGCAATACATATATTAAGTGATTCCGAGTATCCACTTTCGTAGATTTATGATACAACTTGTGGCGATAGCAACCCATCTCATAGCTACCTTGCCATCGCCACAGGAGCCCCCCGCGGAGACTGGAGGTCAGGGCAGACGAAAACGAACGTGGCGGCCGGCACGGGTCACATAGGGTTGTACAGCCGAACTTGGTGGCGTTGTTGGATGGGTGTTGGATGGTTTCGTAGCGGGTATGGGGCTTGGTGTAGTATCGACATCGAGGAGATACGCAGGTTTAACGCGATCCATACTCACACGCATATCAGATCCTTTGTATCGGATGGTGACGGTCTTGGAATCTCTACGAATGACAGCGTAGGGTCCGGTATATGGAGGTTGAAGGGATCGTCGTACTGTGCCGTCCCTCAAATCTACTAAAATGTATTTACTTGATCGTTGTTATTTTTCGTCTCTCTAGCAACCCATCTCATAGCTACCTTGCCATCGCCACAGACTTAAGGAACCCCACACCCTATCAGATTTGTGAAGCTTGATGGAAATCCTTTAAACTGTTCAAGCGATATTGTGCCTTTATACTGTTGTAACCGTGGTGCCTCATTTGTGCTCCTTGAGGAAGTGGGGAACTAAAGGCATTCATCTATTTTTATGTGTACCCACACGTCGCTCTTCTTAGTAAGTATGATGAAGTACGAGAGTATCGAGGATGAAGCCATAATGCATCACAATCAAGAAGCCGCCATGCTGGTCTGGATTTTCCGATTCGCCTTCGCTAACGTTTGATTAACGTAAGATTAACCTCTGAAGCCCAAAATCTAATTTCTTTTCCCTGATGGGGTGGCCTACTTAGGTATCTGTATACATTTGGTCAGATTTTCTAGTCTAATCTTCGAAGGTGTCTTTGATGGGGGCTCCGTTAGTGGATGAGCCGGAGTATACATCACAAACACTGCAGCAGGCAATTCCTGCTTTCTGGTAGTGGCACCGCACCCCACACCCAGTCGTGCATCAGCAAAATATGGTTTGAGAATGGAGTCAAGCGCCGCTAGGATTCTTTGTCGCCGGCTTTTTTCGAATCTTAGCTCGATTTCGTGAATCTCTATGTTGCCGTGGTGGCCGGAAATCAACGTACTGTCACTTGAAAAAACCACACCGGGGAACTTCCTCTAATGGTGTGCATATGGCGGTGCTTCCTGATGATCCGCAAATCCATTTAGCGAATACAGATTCAGTAATTCCTCTTCGTCGCGTCAGACACTTGATATTTTGCTCTATGACAAAATCCGATCAAACTCCTGCCCAAGGTTTTTAGAAAATTCGAATCATAGCTATTGTTTTTGACCAATCAAAAAATTAGAATATTCCTACAAAGGGTCACTAAAAGGGTATTGTTTTTGTAACTACCTATATCTAAAAGGAGGCCTGAAAGAAAAATCATCAATAATTTTTCTCACTTGTACGAAAGCGTAGAACGGACAAGGTAGTTCAAATTATGTAATCCCGAGATATAAGTCGGGATTCACCTACACCTCGAGATTATGTATAATCCCGACTTATATCTCGGGATTAAGTATAATCCTCACTTACATGTAATCTCGGGATTACCTACGTATAATCCCGACTTATATCTCGAGATTACATAATTTGAACTACCTTGTCCGTTCTACGCTTTCGTACACTTTAGAACGTGGGGAAGAAATTTATTTCGAAGCGCAGTAGAGAACTAACCCCTGTTGTTGATCTGTAGACGATGCGCTCTCAGCCGATTTTCTTTATTTCAAAGCGTCGCGAAAGTTGTTTTAGTCTTGACAAAGTTGGATTTTATGAATAAAAGTGAACTCTTCCGGAATAATAAAGGGCTGTATAACAAAAACGCTGTGGCGACGATGCCCACGGAAAAAATGTATACTTTGGCGCCGTGCAGATGATTTATACCCTAAAATTTTGCCACAATGTTTACCAAAATGTCAAACTACCTCCATAGAGACAAGATATTTACACTTTTTATACAATTTGAAGAAAAAATACAGTAAGCAAAGTTCTTTTTTGTGACTAAGAAAACGCTTTTGAAATTTTTCAAAAATCTTTGAATATAACTCCCTCGCTTAAACGGTCTGAAATGGACGATTTTCGTTAGGAACCTCTATGAGCCCTTCTTTTTGGAGAATCTGAATTTGTTATCAAAATTTCCATAACACGATAGAGGTAGAAACTACAGGCTAAGTACTACTTTCTTAGTTCAAAGGGCGCCACATTGGATTTCCGAAAAAAGTCCCCATAGAAGTTGCTAACGGGAATCGTCCATTTCCGGCCGTTCAAGTTAAGGAAAATGAAAACGAACTTTGACACTTTCAGGTTTTCGGTGATATCTACGTTATTTTCAAATATTTTTTAGTCACAAAAAGTGGCAACATTGGCCCAATTTAACCTACACTGTATCTCTCACCGTTGCGGACATCCTAACGGTGAGCAACTAATTTGAAGCACCCTGTACACATATTTAAAAATATTCATTCTCTACCGTACTGATGAATGTTTACCTCTAACAATTAATTTTTTGTAATGGCATAATTAATGCCACGGCTAGCTCAGCAATGAATACATTTTCAATAACTCTTACCTTGCGGAAGGTTGGTTCTTTATCCCCACTTATACTCTGAAAATTTAAACCTGATGTTCTGGTTTGATCCCCATTCAAATTGACTTGTTTGCATATATTACTGAAAATAATCTCGTTCTAACTCCAGTTTTTCTTACATTTTTGATGATATAAAGAATTCGTTTATTTCTATTCATATATTTTAGGTCTTTATGTTTTAGTGGGCGGGGTTTCAGCCAAGGCTGCTCTACCAACCCAACCCACTTTACATTTACAAATATCCATGCCCGAACCCGGACTAGAACCAGTACCGCAGTCGAGCTTCAACTCAACTACTTAGATTTTTTTTATTCGTAATTAATCAAACACTTGGTAAAAAATTCTATTCAAAATAAATTTACAATGGATGGACTTAGAATGGACTTAATATTCAACTTCACGATTAATGAGACTTTGGTTCGGGGGTCGGGTTCACTTATCATTTGTTAAAAATACACAAATTTGTTCACGGGATAAATTCTCGTGGGTCACCTTTTGCAGGAACGATAAAATGCAAATATAAGCAAAAATCTTTTATACAAAATTCCAAAAATCGACTCCTATGGTTACACATGGTTACCCTTATAACTTAACTGCCAACAAAACCACGAATTAATTGTCTTTAAACTTTTGTACAAGTTGTCGTTTAATGTAGATCTAATAATCCCAAGAGAAGTGCACAGTTTTGATTGAAAAACACTCCAAATATAGCACAATGAATGTTTTGTACCTTGGGCCTCAACGCTTTCGTGGTAACAATTTATTTAAATGAGAGCACGTTAATCCGATAATGAGACATAACTATTTTGTTCGCTTCCGCTTTAAGGTAATATAACACTTCGCTCCATTTACGGTTAAAAATAAATTCACCGTCCATTAATTTTCTTTTCAGGACGAAGTTTTCTTCTTGCATAAAACACGCTTGCTATTAGTTTTGTTGGACAGGGCAGTTCACAGTGAATTAATAAAGTAAAATTTCCGGTTGCACAGCTAACGATTCTTTTTCGTTATACGGCTTTCGGTTCTAACTTTCAATTAAAAAACAAAATTTTAGGCGGTTTCAAAAATGGCGCACACAACTCACATGATTATGCTTGAAATCTCACCGGCAAGTTTATGAATTTAACAAAAAGCCTAAAGGTACCACCTGTTACATTAGATAATGAAATAAACATTAAGGTTAATTTTCTCACAATCCATATTAATGAAACCTAATGTAGTCCCATAGGTACGTAATCATTTTTTTTTGTGGGAACCAATATTTTTTTCCAGTTGAAAATGGATCTTAGAACTTTTCGAAAGGTAATACATACAGTAAACCATGAAGAGAAAAAGAGTATAATAGAATAAAATCACCCCATTTACTCTAGTCGACTTTTACGCCCTTTTTAATAAACAAAACACATGCTGTGAAGGTAGGTACAGATTGAACATTGTACATACAAAATACGGAGTGTCCCTTAAATGGAATACTACAAAGGCTACTGTTTTTTTAGTAGAGCCTTTTCTTCGCCATTTGACGGATTTCAGAATATAAGAATCAATATTCTTATATTAAAAAAATTGGGGATTCGTTTTTATTTGCTGCGACACTATATGCAAGTAAAAACAAGTATAGATTGTGCACAATTCATGTGCAGATAAAGCGCATTTTTTTAACCGAAATAGCTTTT
The DNA here is from genome assembly GCF_008802855.1 of Photinus pyralis. NCBI lineage: Eukaryota > Metazoa > Arthropoda > Insecta > Coleoptera > Lampyridae > Photinus > Photinus pyralis. The sequence continues at coordinate 14,591,054 of NW_022170250.1, forward strand.
GTTTTGACATCAGCAATGGATATATGTCTTGCAGACATCTCAATCGCCCTTTGTGAGTCCCCCCTTCCGTTCTTGAGATATAAGGGAATATACCCGATCACGATAAGAGATCGAGGAGAAGGGCCATGATTGGTAGAAATTAATTCCTTTCATTAGAGCACCATGAAGAGTAAAACTAGTTCCCCCTCCCCCCGTAGTTTTCGAAGAGTACAAAAAGTAGGGCAGTAGTTGGTAGAAAACGGTTCCTTTCGTTGAGACCTTTAATTAGAATACAATAAGAGATAGAATTAATTCCCCCCCTCCCCCTCCGCCCCCCAATCCCCGTCGCTCACTGATCTCGAAAAAGAGTCGCACGGGAAAGGTATAGTTTGTACAAACCAATTTATTTCGATGAGACCTTTCATTAGAATACCATGAAGGGTAGAACATAACATGTGTTACCCCCCCCCCCCCAATTTTCACATTAAAGGCATGCGTATGCAAAATTTGAGACCAATTGCTTGTCGTATGTAAAAGTTATGCACGTTTTACTTCCAAAAACAGCATCTCAGGAAATAATTCGTGGGGGCCCCCTTTTAGACAGCGAAATTGGATGACCGTCTGGGACACCTTCAAGGTATAGGCTAACTACTGCAAAAAATTCCAGTACTCTAGGACCATTCCCCTAGAAGTAGTTCAAAACGGCAGAAGTGGGTCTGGACGGACGGACAAAACGCATACAATAGCACATTTTTTTTAATTCTTAGAAAATGCGCTACAGAATCATACTCATAACACACATCTTGTCATTTGTGCTGTAAATTACACATCGCAACGTCAAAGTCACTTACAATACCTACGTCATATATCTCATAAAATGACGCAGATAATTAAATATTACCTATAGACAAATACTCTTTGATATAAAGCATCCTAAATTCGGCGTTACTTGTATTTTCTGTTGGTCGCAATGTGCAGTAACCTGGGTTCAGTACAAATAATGCCCTATACCAGTGGTTACCAAAGTTGACTGGGTTCAGGTCCATCAAACAACAAAAATTTTCTATCTTGGGACCCACCTATTAGTTTTTTTCCGTAACTTAAAGTTCATTTAAAATTTTGGGAATGATAAATAGCTATGAATCAAATTTATCACTTCCTATTTTTTTATTCATGTCGTATACAGTGGCGAATCGTTCATTAGGGCTCATTCAATATTCGCTTGTGACCCACCCATAGTTTCGGAACTACTGCCCTAGGCTATTCTTGTCATAATCTCAAATGCGTCTTGCATATAAATTAAGAAGTTCTATTTATTTATTTATTTATTTATTTATACTTTATTACTAACTATTTATGTAAAGTACTTGACCTATGAAGGTATTAAATCAAAGTTTGCAGGTTTATTTCTTTGGTTCAATAAACTGTCGCTAATCACCATTAATTGAAACCTCTATTTTGAAATAGGTACAATCTCAGATTACAGTGGCGATAACATCCCAAACCGTTATTACATATTAACTATCTACCGTTAAATTCTTTTTTTGATTGCAACAACACGTTTCAATTGCTCAAATTCAAGGACCCAACTTTCATTAGTACCTACTCGTTTTATTATGTTCATTTACAGTTATTAAACGCATTGTACCTAACTAATAACGTGCAACAACAGAACGTGATACAGCAATTAGTAGGTAGGCTACTAACACAAGTGAAACCGAAAGTATCCATATGCATGCATATGTAACTTTTCATATTGAGGTCAAGTATCGAATTCGGTAACATTAACTTTCGTTTTCAAAGCGGTTCTACGTTATGATTTTGTATGCATTTACTATATGCTTATGAGAGATCAGTTTAAATAACGGAAAATATGGGGATTCTCTCATTAAAAACTTTCACTAAATAAATATTACATGAAAGTATTTCCATAAACGAAGAAAGCATAAACAATTAGCACATTTGTTTATGCAAATCCTTATGAATATAAAAAGTTAATATCCTTTGTTATATTATAAAAGTGTAAATAGAAGTATGCACTGAAAGTAATTGTTGTTATCCTTGGATGCTTAAAAGGTTTTGTGACATTTTTACATGGAACAACTTGTGGAATGCAGACACTGTAATATACAATGATAATGTCTATCTGCGATCCATTTCGTTGGGCTTTGTTAGAAAAGTTTAATTGTATTGGAGATGCTTCAGAAGAGCGATCTGAAATTCATTTCAGAGATAAAGTTTTAATTAAAACAGATCGATTATATCTCTATATAGGTACCTACCTACTAAACTATTGTTCATTGATCGCCGGGCTTCATACAAAACAGTACGCCCGCTTCTTTCAAATCCATGTCATAATTGCAATGCAATATTATTAACATATTTTACGGGGTATTTTGAATGGAAATTTTTTTGCTCAGAATTTGTTACAAATTTTTTGTTTCAACGCCAAAAACCTATCCGAGACCTTAAATTATTCTTCATCACGTTCTTTATCAATAAAAACGTAACTGTAATTTCGGTATTTGAGATTCGCACACTAATATTTGCTCAATGATTAATGGGTTTTTGTGTGCCTAACGGTATTTAATCAGCACGCGTCTTGGTGTAAGTAGTTCTTAAATTGCATTCGTTATAAAAACACGGATAAATTTATTTATTTACACATCCTACTTCATCTCTTTCGCATCCAAGTATCCAACCTTCCGGTGCCTATTTTCAATTTTGTACACTTATGGGGTTTAAAATTATAGCTCTGTATATCTCTACCTAAATTGGCGAAAAGGAAATAAATGGTTAGATACACAAAACTAGTCTCCAATTCCTCTGTGTAGGTAATTAACGATGTCTGAGATTATTGAACTTTACATCTATGACATATTTCTTTTTACATACGCTCTAAACTACCCTTTGATAGTTGTGGAGGCCAACCTTCTAACGTACCTAATGCATCTCATTTTACCATTGCTAAGTAACCGCATTTTGAAAATCAAGTTTTAAACTCGCCAAATCAATCACTCAGCTGCATGGTCGATTTTTTCCCCAATCGAATTGAATGGATTTGTTCATTCCCAACTCCACAGGTGATTAACATGAATAAGTCCCATTGTACAATGTCCTTTACATCAACATCCAACATCTGCAACTCCTTATAATTTATATTATTTCTTGGCTGATTTAGCCCACCCACGCAACTTATTTAACGCATAAAAGCTAAAATTACGTTCTCATACTCATATAAATTAAATCTTTTCATGGACCTCCGCCAATTTGATTGCTACTTAAGGCTTCTTTGTGCAGAGGTAATGACCTTAGTTCAGACCATTATACGCCTTGCCATCCTATTTCAGCAAAATATTCGTCCCCTGTTATTTTACATGACGTATTGACAGAGGAGAAATTATTTAAACGAAAAAACCTAGCATGCTTAAGCAATACCGAGAATACATTAGTTTTTTTTTGTGCGGTAGGTAGATTAAGTAGTGTGGCCATATTCTGAAAACCTGTTCCACTAAAGTCAAAGGACCTTTCGCCCACCTTCCAGACTTTCAAATGTGGATGTAGATTGAGAAGGCGATTGTATTTAATTTATGATAAATATTATTTGACGTCACGCTTCCCTTACGATCGTTATTATTAAACACACATTCGCCATACATGCCTAATTAATTTTGTACCTAATTTTTTATTAGCGTTACTAAACTAAATAATTCGTCATTACACAATTTAATATCGTGTTGACTTTCAAAACTTGAAATTATTCTAATAGTCTGTGACAATAACGTAATTACTACATTCTCCTTAATTAGGGGTAAACGTTTTGAAAGCGGAGACTCATTTCCACGAAAGCGATTGTTTGTTTTGAAGATACTCCCCATTAAACATGCAGTTTCATGAACGTATCATTTACATATCACAATGGAAATGCTGCGAATTTATTTATAGACAATTAGGTACTTTAAATAGAAGTTTTTGGAGTTTGAACTACGAGAATCGGTTACTGCGAAAGTTTTTCCGAATTTAGCTGATGAATATTATAAAGCACGATGCAGCATAATTATGTTCTTCTTGAAACCCATTTAGGAGGAATTCATATGGTACCAAAATAGTATAGGTTGCATTTACACCGAGATTTACACTAAATATTCAAGTATGGTAATGGTAAAGAGAACCAAACAAATAAATCAGAATCTCAAAATGTTTCACCTGGGAGAGAGTTAACGTTACCTACAATTTCGATTATCCCGTTTGCGATGTTACAAAACTTTTTGAACTTTTTTTGAAAATTAATTAATGAATTCTGTCTCGTATAAATTGGACGTGCCTAGCGTTCTGTCCGTCCGTGTCAGGGGCGAGATCTCGGGCCTCCCATTAATGCTCCATAAAACAAGGACTTAAACAAGATACTAATCGCACATTTTTGAGCGGTGGAAAACGGTCAAAAGTAGGAGAGGCGTAGTTATTTTTTTTTTAGATTTTGGGAAATCGCAACAAGCAATTACGATTTTTTCATTGTAGAGCCAAAGTTGCAGTTTTTTGGTAGTATTCAAAGAGACATTTGGGTCCGTTATTTCCATTTTCCCTAGTACCAAATTTGATCGAGTTCGGAATTTTTTCCGAACCTTTGCTAAAGAGTACGACAAATTGGGGTACGAATTTTTGCAAAAAAATTACGAAATAACATTTTCTATATACCGAGATCCTGTCCAAATGGCAAGCGAGTAAGCAGGTTGAGGAGCGAACGTAATTTGTTTATTCGTCACAAATTGATTTTACTGCGTGGTGGTCTGGAAGAAGAGTGCCATTCCATGTCCTGACATTTGGTTTCTGGATCTTGTTAAAACATTCAACTTTTGTCACCAGAAATAACAAGTTCCAAAAAATTTGTCATTTTCAATCGATGCCAAAAAATTAAAACAGTTTTAGCTTTCTATGTTCATTTACTTACTCTGGTAAAAGATGTTTTGGAACCATTTTCGCACAGATCTCTGTTGTGTGCTTCAAATTTAACCGTTCTCCAATCAGCTTTTGTTCAATCAATCTGACTATCAGATCGCAGAAGATCTCGTGTACTGTCGAAATTTTACCGGTTCTTGCAATTGAGGGTCCCTTACGTTTCGTGGAAAGTTTCCGTTGCACTGTGTGCAAGTTGGAGGGAAAATCTGATAGGGCACCACTGCTCCAAATTAATGTCACTCATTTTTAATACGAACTATAAAAACTAGAAAAGATTATGGGACTTTTTACGTATATGTGAAGGCAAGTGCACGTGTTGTGAAGTGGTCTGTGTTTCCTAAGGGGGTGTTGGATAATTTTGAGAGGACTGTGGTCAATGTGTCTGATTGAAGCAAACTGCAAGCTAGTAAGGTAGGAGTAGATCTAGTGAGCCTGAGCAGTGGGAGATATAAGGTAATTTAGGAACAAAAAGAAGCAGTAATTTACATTGTTCAAGTAAATAAAGGCTATCGGTATGCTATGTATAGCAAAGGTTAGAGGAGATATTGCGGAAAGCGGATTAGAGGCGACGATTGGACGTGACGGCAGGATAGGCAACACACGTTACGTACGCATGTTGTGAAGTTTGCATAGCTGTAGCGAAATAGATATACTCTTTGTTATTTTATTAGGTAGTTGGAGGGCTCATCATAAGTAAGGCGGCTGAGAGGGACGAATGATTCCTAGCTGTTGAGGGGGACAAGTCCCTAAAGCGGTCAGGGTCAGTCTATGGACTAAAAAGGGAAAAAAGAAACAGGGGAAGTGTACTTCGAAGTGTTTAGAAGGAGCAAGAAAGTTATAAGATCACCGGAGCAAAGGAAAGCGGAAGCGGAGAGAAATAGAAAAAGGAAAATGGAGCGAATTAAGCGCAGGAGCAAGTAATGGAGTAATTTATAGAAGGAGTAAAGGAGGAAATAATAAGAGCGGCTAATGAAACAAAGGAGCAAATAGATAAAATGAAGTAGAGGCGAATGTAAAAAAGACGACAATATTTAAAGTAAGGGGAAATATGTCAGTAATCGCGGAACTAACCTGGGAAAAGAGAGGCATGAGGGGAAAGGGAAAGTTAAACGTGAGCGAAATATACTTAGATGAAGCTTTGACATAAGAAGAAAGAAGGCTACAATGAGAAATTGTGGTTGCGGAAAGGGAAAGAAAGTTAGATGGGGATATAGACCTATAGAGAACAGAGGGGAAGCCAACGGGAGAGGAAAGGGCAGAGTTTGGAAGGAGAAACGAACAGCAATAAAGAAGATAGAAGAGACAGACAGGGAGAGGAGTCCAAACACAAACAACAAAAGGAAAGAGAAAAAATGAAATAAAACTGGAGAAGAGCAACATGAAAATGATATTCTGGAATGTAGTGGGCGGTAGCTGGTATAGACACTCAATTCTAGGAGTTTGTTGGTGGATATGATGTCGGAGAGATGGTAGAATCATGAATTAAGAAGAATTGAGGGAGAATAAAGGACAGGATTCGGAATGAATATATATAGAAGAACTAATTTGCGAAGAGGGACAATACAAACGGACGAGTAAAAGGACGTACATTAACAGGGATAAAAAAAATAAAGGAATGGGGGGATGAGGCTAAAGAGTAGGAAAGGATACAGGTCAGACGAGTGGAAGTGGAAGAAAAGAAAATAAGAGTGATAACAATATACAACATGAAGGAAATATTGTAGATGAAAGGGAGGAGGGGGGCTAATATTAAGAGAGATTTTAATGCCAGAACAGGAATTAAAGGAGAATAGGTAGAAATTGGAAGAGAAACATAAGAGGGAGAAGTATTACTGGAATTATCAGAAAACAGAGGTTGTAGAATTTCAAACGGAAATATGGAGAGAGATAGGGCGGGCATTCACATATATGGAAGGAAAAGGGTGATCGGTAATTGATTATATAATAGTAAATGAAAAAATACTCGCAGAAATAGATGAATTTAAGATAGGAACACGGATATAATCCGATCACCGACCGATGGAATTGAGTCTAAAATGGAAGAAGATTAAGAAACGAAAAGACACAAAGAAGAAAGGAGACATAGTTATGGACAAGAGACACGGTGAAGCTGTGTAGAGGGAGACTAGAGGAACAAGCAAAAGCAGAGGAGAGTTTTAAAAAATCAATAAAGTTGAAATAAGTAACTGAACGGTAGGGGACAGAAAAAATAAAGGAGTGGTGGGATAGAGAGTGCACAGAAGAGAAAAATAGATATAGAGAAATGATGGAGAAAGAAGAAGGGGAATAAAAGAGAAAGAGGGAGAGATCAGAAAGAAAGTACAAAAGAAAATGTAAAGAAAAAAAGATGTTCAAACGGAAATAATACGAAAAACAAATCAGGCAAAAAAACAGAAAAATAGTTTTGGTAGGTGATAAACAGAGGGAAAAAATAGATCGAATGGGAGAAAAATCCAATAAACATTTTGTCAAGTTTACTACAAGGAAAACAGGAAAAAGAAGAGGCTATGGAAGAGGTAGGACGAATGAAATACTAGAACGAGAAATGGATGAGGAGAGGATGTTGAAGGAAACACAAATGGTTTCCAGAAAAGGGAGGGGAACGATCGACTGCATTAATTACACAGATTGATGGAAAAGGAATTGGAAAGAAAGGGCAGATGATTGAAGACGGGAAATTGACGAGAAAGGACAAAATCAAGGAACTATATCGAGAGACAAGATTGAGGGTAAAAATAGAAGGAGGAAAGGAGTCTGAAGTGTTTTGTAAAGGACTAAGACAGAGATGCCCCTCTTAGCCCAACCTTATTTAATCCCTACTTAAGAGAGACATGAAAAAGTACTAACACAGGGTCAAGGTGGAAGGACAGCCATGGGAGAAGAAAAATATGATCCCTGGCATCCGCTAACGACGCAATGATAATGGCAACAGAAGTAACAGATGAAGGAAGGATGGAAAGTTATAAAGATCGGAACGGAATGGAGCTAAATATAGAACAGTCGAAGATGATGTAATTTGGGAAGAGTAGTGGAAAAGGGGATAGAATGGAAATGGGGAGAGGAACGAATAGAAAAGGTAAAATAATTTAAATATTTAGGGCACCAAATGCAAAAAAAACAATGGGGCAAAGGTCCAACTAAGGGAATTAAGGAAAAAGAGGGTGGTGGTGATGAGACAGGTGTGGGGAATTGAAGAGAGGGTGTTCATGAATGTTTTTAGAAAGTAACTGTTCGATGCAATTATCTGAATGGTGCTAATGTACGGTACGGAAATATGGAGGTGGAAGGAATGGGAGGAACTGGAAGAAGTACACAGAAGATATTATAAACAGGACACAATACTGTATATTAGAGAAAGAAACAAACATAGAAAAGATAAGGATAGACTTGAGGCGCAGGGCGGAAAGATTCGAGAAAAGAGGCGCTAGAGAAAGCGAATTGGTGAAAGAGTGTAAGCAAAGGAAACAAGTTAAAAAGTAATCGTAAACGATTTACATAAAGCGCATTTCCACTTGCATTCATTTCCCATTTGTAAGATGCAACTTCTGTTAAAATCGTAAAATCCGCCCACAAATATGAAAGATAGCGTTGCACATGGGCAATCCATTGTTGACGTGCTACTTCAATTTCAGTTTATGAGAAGAATTTCATTTCAATGCTTTTCTAAATAAGAAAGTTGGAACAAGCATGCGCAAACCTAAATTTTTTTACTAATGTAAGATTTTCCTTTGTTCCAAGCGCCTAAATATCAAATTTCACTTAAATGCTTCTATAGATAAAAAAAAGTTGGCACTGCGCATGCGCAAAATAAAATTTTGAAACTGGCGCTAGATTTTCCTTTATTCCAAGTGCCTATGTATCACATTTCATTTAAATTCTTCCATAAATAAAAATGTTGGCACTGCGCATGCACAAAACCAAATTTTGAAACTGGCGTTTGATTTTCCTTTATTCCACGTGCCTATGTATCAAATTTCGTTTAAATTCTTCCATAAATAAAAAAGTTGGCACTGCGAATGCGCAAAACCAAATTTTGAAATTGGCGTTTGATTTTCCTTTATCCCAAGTGCCTATGTATCAAATTTCGTTTTTCGTCGACCTCTCGATAACAATATAAATTACTCCTTAATGACGAGTACAATGATGAAGCTTAGCTTATTAATCGTTAGCAACCATTAATGGTTAGCAACCAACCATTATACGTTAGCAACCATTAATCGTTAGCAACCACTTATACATAACAACCATTTTATTAAAGGGAAATGACAATTATATAACAATTCACTTTCGGCAACAGCTGAGAACTTCCATCCACCTAACCATTTTAATCTCGGTTTTAATGTAGTGAGATCAGCAGCCAGTATGGTCGCCAAACGATCTCAGCAAAGCATATCCTGATGTATGTATGTGTAGCTCCTCGGATAAGGTATTGTTAAGGTATTCAGTTACTTTACCTTCAACATTGAGTACGTCGACCACAGGGATGAACATTTCCATATCTTTCACTGTTAATACACGTAGGTACTTTAATACAGTTGCAAAATAATTAATTACATTCTAATTTCACATACCTTTTCAAGGTAAAATGTCAACGTGACATTTTCGGAAGTATCTCCTTTCAAATTCATTGTATTCCATCAATTGCCGAACTGATCGAAACCGTTCCAATAAGTTTCTTTTGATTTGAGTGGATATAATGTTAAAATCGCCTTCGCAGCAGAGCAAGCAACAAAATCTTCCACTGCGATTACGAGGACTGACGCACAGAATAAGACCTTCACAGAACAGAAACATAAATGGCGCTAAATTGTCACTGATTACAGCGTTTCCCGTGGTTGTACGGAGAACTATTTATCGCAGACTCAAATATTTTTTTGCAAAACCTGTAATTTTGCTCGTTACAGGAAATATTTTTATCGTCGATTTTATACGTACACAAGGATTTACACATGTCAATTTTGACCTTTGAAAGATTTAAAATATGAACAAGTTATGTGACCGTAAAAAGTGTTGTATGGCGGATTGTAACGATAAAATATCAAAAAGGCATCGTTTCCCATATTTTGAAACAGATTGTTTTGTGCTTGAAACGCGAAGAGGGTTGAAATGTGCTGTTATTTCTCCCCTATTTATGCAAGGTATGGAATTTATAAATTACCAACGGTATAGGCGCAAAAGGGTGTAGACTTGAGTTTTATATTTATATAGACGTAGATACTTCTATTGTAATTCGTTTTAGATAATTCAACAACTTCCACCCTCGCTTCTCAAGTAACAAGTAAGCACCAGATCAAGTTAACGTTTGTTGTCAAAAACTTGTGTGACAATTTGCTGAAACGGGTTTATTACCTCTTGGAGCAAAAAATTTAGTTCTCAAGATATTTTTTAACAAAAATATTTAGTCCAAACAGCAATTAAAACCAAATACTTCGTACGACAAATCGGTATGTAAGGATCTTTCTGCAAAGTGTTAACATCTACAAAGCATAAGTTCCACTCACTTCTGAGTTTTATATGTAATTTGTAAACATGTAATTTAAGTTTTCTGTGTTAAATAATGTAATGTGATCGTATTCAAATACATTTTAATTTAACAACTGTGTATTCTTTATCGATATTTATGATTTAGATCGAATTGAGAAAATGATTTCATGGCTTTAGAAGCTGGCCACCAGATGGCGATACTCTGATTTTGATGCTTTAGTTCACAGCACACCCACCAGGGTCCGCCAAAATACCATACAAATTTGTAGCATTGCTGTTTCTATTCTGAGAAGGCCGTATTCTGTGGACTGACGGTACAGCATAAAACAACACATTACTATAGCAACGACAATAGCTGTAATTTAGTGAAAAATCGTCGGAGCTCATAATTTCGTTTGTAATTTCTTGTAGTTGAATTTAAAATTACCTACCCCAGTGAAGTCGACGAAAAAACGTTGTATGCAATTCATGTATAAATCGGCGATTATTGGTTCGTTCGAATTTAGTCCACTCGCTGCGCTCGTGGACTAAACATCTCACTCACCAATAAAACGCCTCATTTATACACTCATTGCATAAATAACTATTAAATTCTTCCATAAATAAAAAAGTTGGCACTGCGCATGCGCACAACCAAATTTTGAAATTGGCGTTTGATTTTCCTTTATCCCAAGTGCCTATGTATCAAATTTCGTTTAAATTCTTCCATAAATAAAAAAGTTGGCACTGCGCATGCGCAAAACCAAATTTTGAAATTGGCGTTTGATTTTCCTTTATTCCAAGTGCCTATGTATCAAATTTCATTCAAATACTTTTATAAGTAAAAAAGTTTGCAATTCGGCTTATAAATGGGCGAGATGCGAAAAGGGCACTGTGAATTTTGAATCGATTCGATTCAACTTTTGGCATTGCGTATTATATGGCTAAAGCTATGCCCATATTGAATTTCATGCAATTCAGTTCATAACTAACGGAGATGTAAAAGCGATCGGAGATGTAAAAGCGATCGAACATTTCTAAACAAAGTTATCGTTCACACGGACAGATAGATGGACAGACAGACAAAGGAACAGACGAAGAGACCAACCGGCAGGCGACAGATAGCAATGCAAAATTATAAACGATCTCTAGGATCGTTAATAAACGGCAAAAGTGTAAAATTATGGAACATGTAAAAAACGTTTTTTTGTTTTTTTTACAATAACTTTTTTTGTAAGCGGTACAGAAAAAATTCCTTCCTTGGTACAAGACTCGACACCATAACGAACCAAATAGCGAAAAAAGTAGAACATAGCTCTTAAGATAAAGAACTAGTAGCGTCGCAAAACGAGCGGACGGACGGACGGACAAAGTGGCCACAATAGCGCATTTTTTTTTT
>NW_022170250.1:14602950-14661239 GCF_008802855.1 Photinus pyralis
TTTTAACGGTATCATCAAGTGACTGAAATGCTCATGTCAATGAATCAGATTGCATGAGTCAATTATTTCCTATTTATTCCAAAGAAACGATGTACAATTTTATGTGTGGGATAAATCTCATTAAATACGTATAGAGTTGGTGATTAAAAAATTTAAAAATAAGTTGCCAGCACATGCACATTGTAAATATCTCACTTTCTCGGAGCACTATATTTGACGTTCCGTACTAGGTCACTGGTGTGTAATATACACGTTTTTGGAACACAATGTTTTAAAATCTGGCACTATACTCGTTGGACATAAAATATTGGGGCCATGGTGTATAATTCAATTCGCGATTTGAAGAGTTGAGTCATGATACTTATCCCAATTGTACATTCTATTTCGAAATTTTAACTTTTAATACGTTTCCGTGTGTATAAGAACTACTTTAAAGGGCATACCTACCAAGACGAGCTGAGTCGCAAAAGAGAGAATTCCACGACACATTTATACTTTCGGTCTTTATTACATCCGGTTGTAGGTATCGGAAGACCAATACTGAGATTATAAAATGTAAGAAACTAGTGATTACTCATCGAATTCGTCTCTATTTAACTTTTGAAAGTAAGACGGAAATCATTCTTCCAAAGTTACAGGTTTTTGGATTATATAAGTTGATTCCGAGTTCTTCGTAGATGCGGACGCTATACAAGCGGCCCCGCACTCACCAATAAATAGGTCCATATAATGTTACCAGCTGTCCCATTACTAGAGAAAACGATTATGAGTAATTTAAACTATTGTTCACGTTATGTACTGTTTAGTTTCAGTTTCCTTGACATTTGGAAATTCCGAAATTCAGTTATGTTATTCCTACAAAACCAAGAATAAAGCGGATATGTCCAATTATAGGGCTATATTGATTATGTCAGTAATACCAAAATTGTTCGAAGATATTATAACAAATACTTTATTTCCATTACTTATAAGCACTATAATTGACGAACAACATGGTTTTTTCCCTAGTCGTTCCACAAACACCAACCTTTTAACTTATCAGCATTACATTCTTAGTTGTTTTGATGAAAATACGCAATTAGACTCCATATATTTTGACTTCTCTAAGGCATTTGTAGAGTAAACCATAATATCTTGTTATCTAAACTTTCTCTCGTTGGTTTATGTGATCCAATATTGTCATGGCTTCGTTCTTATCTAACAAACAGAATTCAAATGGTGAAATATAAGAACTTCATACCTAAACCAATACATGTCTCGCGTTTCATCGTTTCGTGACGTGTGTGTTCTTGCCCTATATGCGCGGAGAAAAATCCTTATATTTTAGCTAACGACAAACCAAATACACTGTTGTAAAGATAATTAAAAATAGGAACTTTTTGGGAAATTTCTTTTTTTCTTTTTTGGGCAGTTTGGACATGGTCTCAACAGATGAATTTAGGGAGTTAATTATTTATTGTTTTCTGTGTTGGTCGCTTTAAAATTAGCGGTTGTTTAAATGCGATCCACATAAGAGACCCTCAATTTTAACAGAGGATATGAAACTGAATGTTTTAATTTTTTTGGAAGAGAATCCCATAAGAAACTTAAGGGAAATAGCGGGCAAATTTAATATCACTTCATCGTAACCTATTTTATTTGTTACTCAGTTGTAAACGTTGATTAACAAGACAAAACGCAAACGGGTAAACGTCATGTTTAAACGCTACTGACTTGTAAAACTGACAGCTGACTTGTAAAAATTTTACAAGTTAGCAAATCTAGTCATTTCATTGGCCAGAATTAATGCGAAGCCTCTGTTACATGGATAACATGATATTTTAGACATTTCGTCGAAATCAGTTTAAGAACTAATTATTTACGTTTACTATTGTTTACAAATGAGTAACAAATTTAATATTGTACATTATACGCCAGGTAATAGTTTTTACTGGCTCTAGGAAATGACAGGTTCGCCTGACGGCTCGCCAGTCAACTTCTCCTATCGCCAGTAAAAACTCACTTACCTGGCTAATAATGTAAAATACTATAAATTAATTATTATTAAAATCTAGAATGACAGTACAAAATGTGCGCGCATGTTATTTTGGTTGCATAAAATTAGTCATCTTTCAGAAGATTTTTGTCAAATAGAAAATCCCTATGACTACTTCTAAATGAATAACACCGTAAATTAACCACTGTTTTTTACTCGAATGCTTCATTAATAAATACGAAAGTCATAAATAAGTCAGCGCCACGGCTAACGTATAATCTTAAATGCACGATAAAGAGTTGAGGTAACGCTGCTACAAAATGTTATAATAGAAAGGACCCAAATCATTTTCTGCACTTTAAGGTTTTGAGGAACGTTGCACGAGAAGAAAGACCTAGGTATAGAATTCAACATTATCGTAACAACAACAAAAATACTAATGTTTATAAACAGTTGAGTAGTCTATGAATTATATATAATCAACATTCAAGATAGTCCCCTCACCTAAATGGTACTTTGAAACGAAGGATTTACCATTTTACATATACCATAAAAACTACCAAAAAAGTGATATGAGAATTTATACACAAGATGTTAACGGCACCATTTTACATGTTTAGTGAAATTTTGTCACAGAAATTTAACTCTGATCTGTCAAAGTGAAAGACACATTTTGTAAATGTGATTGCTAAAACGCGTATTTAACCCATTTTCTCTTGTTACAGGGCAAATGTTTCTCATGAATCGGTTCTTCGATGGAGCATTCCTCACATTCGGAATAGACGTATTAAACTTCATGGATAGCGATGAAGAGGATCGGGTCGATCCGATGATACTCATATTCCCGAGAATGACAAAATGTACATTTTATAAATACGGTGTTTCCGGCGAAGTGGAAAAGCACGATGCGATCTGCATTTTACCGTTAAACGTAGTGAACGAAAAAATTTACGTATTTCTTTGGTTCTGGTTTATAATACTCGCTTGCTTAACGTTTGCCACTATAATTTATAGAATAATTATTATATTTTCTCCGAGAATGAGGGTGTACTTGTTAAGGATACGCTATAGGCTTATTAGAAAGGATGCTATAGATTTGATTGTAAGACGAAGTAAAATGGGCGATTGGTTTCTATTCTACATGTTAGGTGAGAATGTCGATTCTGTAATATTTCGTGATGTTATGCAAGAATTAGCGAATAGACTTTTGAAACATAATTTTCATCATATGGGTGGATTTAAAAGTGATATCCAAGACGCCTAGTGCCTTTTTATACTGTGTTCATGTAGAAAGATGTTTTCCTCCGACCAATAAAATATCTTTACTTATGATTATTATCGTGAGGCTGACGGCCAAGAATAGGAATTCAATATTCGAATTACACCAAGCTTTAAAAAGTTTGATATAATTAGATTAGGTTTTTTATATTTTCAAACGTGTAATTTTGTTTTTAAATAAACGATTCATATGCAACTTCCTGGTTTTAATTCCAGAACTTCCTTCTTGCCAATTACGCAATTTTAATCATTCGAATAACCTTCTGTTGCCATTTTGTGGTTCAGATGATATTCTCTTCTCAGGGGTTGTGCTTTATTATTGGTTGTACATGATATTCCATTAGCATGTCCGCATATTTTATAACATTTAGGATAGTCCTCCTCTAAAAAATTGTCATAGGGTGTACCTATTGAGGGACATCTCATTTGAAAGGTCATAATGTTTACTGTATGAAAGTGGCAGTTGTCCTATACAATATAAGTATACAACACTTTACAAAGACTACGTTTCAATTAATGTAATAAAGGATTGGAGAACTCCCTAATTTTTCCAAGAAGATCAGGTTTTGTGACAAATGCACTTTTTTTTAAATCGATATATCAATAAGCAAATGACAAAAATCCACACGTTTCGAGAAGATCCAATTTCAGTTTTGCAAAAAATGAATGAGCCATACCCTAGATGGAAAAAAAATGTTTTTTTCAGCAAAAGAGGCGCAATAAAGAAGCCATAATAAGATTACTATACTTCGTTCACCCAACAGAAATAGTTAAGCCCCTCCTCAACAATTACCGCCACATTTGAATACGACATTGTTATTGGTGTAATTTTTGAAGCCACAATCACACTTGTAAAGCGAATTGGCCGAATTGGGTAATCTGGAGTGGCTTAACTATTTCTGTTGGGTGAACGAAGAATAGGTCGTTATTAATCGACGATACCCTAATAACTGGATTGCTCAAGGGGGGCGCAATAGGAAGGCATTTTCTTGCTATCTAGGAGTTAAGGTTTATTATAGCTGAAAAAAGGCTTAATTTATTTTTCATTTTAGTAAGGAAATGCCCAGGAGTGGTCTGATAACTGAAACTAGTACCAGAGAAGACGCAATTCATCTATAACGAATACTGTGGGGTGGATGATTTCATCTTCGGACACGTAGAACAATCCACTAATCAATTTGGACAGGGAATCAATTGCCAAAAGTCTTGAATTCATGTGGAACTCGGAAATTGACTGTCTACAACACGAAGTAGAATATTAAAAACGAAAGTAAAGGCAGTCAAACGGAATACACTTTTCCTCACATTTCAATTTTTTTGACTCTATGGGACTCTCAGACCATACAGTAAATGGAGTGGTATTAGGCCTATGTTCTATGTTTTGTGCTTTCAATACAATATGGGTGGTCACAGATAGGGAGCAATGTAGTCGGGGGTACATGATATCTCATCGTTAACTAAAGCCACGTGAACACCACTCGTAAGTATAGGGCAGCTTCTATAGCAACCGCTAAATATGGAAAGGTTCAAATTCAAGCGGTGGTGTAATGATGGGTTCCCTACACGAACTTATAAATTTAGATGGACTGCTGATCAAACAGTTGCATAGTGGCAGAAATGGCCCTAGCATGGGCGCGGCCATGATGTGCACATTTTAGTTATTTTCTAGGGGAATTTTCCTAGTGCTCAAGTTTTGAGACTATTGCAGCCTTGAAAAATGACATGTGTCACAGTAATTTATTTAGAAAACGTGAGGTTAATGCTTGTTTATTAGTTGATTTGAATTTCGCGCCAAGTGAGTGCACATCATGGCTGCCCCCATGTAGGTGTCATTTGTCAATTCAGCATTGGCAGTCCATCTTAATTTATAAGTTCGTGGTTCCCTAAAATCGATCGTGTTATGCTGAAGCAGAAACCCAAATAGAAGCTTGGAAACGGATTTTAAAACCGCAATAGTAACATGTTTCATTGAATTTTCACTTATAGTCCAGTCAAATAAGAAAAAATAAAAACATTAATCGGTAAAGATCTGAATTTTGGTACACATGTTCATTAGTGTTCCCTATTGGACATACTAAAAGTCCCCGTCAAAATCTGTTGCGCTCGAAGCGCCATCTTGGAAAAAAGGAGCACGTCTTCAGTTTCTTGCCTATATATCGGCAACAATTATTGATACGGAAAAATAGTTCAAATAAAAAATATAGTTCATTAAATTGCCCATAAAAAAGCATATTAACATTTTTTTGTATGTCCAATACTTTAGCTATAATCCGACATCGAATAGGGAATCAACTATCCTGAGTTCTCGAAACAGTCGCGCAGATATTTTTTTACTGCTTTTTACAAATCATTAAATTTATTGGAAATTCTGCCAGTATTTCTTATATATGCGAAGGCGTCGCACTCAAGCTTGGTATGAGACACGTTTAAAGGTTTCTCATAAAACTCCGTAAAACTCTCTCTTAATAGTTGATTATCACTGGATATCATCTCCTTTAAATTTTAATTCAAACCCCCGTTCCAGCAAATGCATTTGCTTATAGTATTATAACTTTATTTATACTGATTGCAAATAGTAATAAAACATTACAAAAAAAAATAGAACTTTCATGTTCAATGTGAGCACTGAGTGTGGACTGGGAGCCCTCAGTGTCCGAACAGGGTCAAGGAAATCGTGGACTCTCCTTCAACTCCACAGTTCGAGAGATTTTTCATATCCACGCAATTCCTGAACTTGCTGATTAATACGAAACGTGTGTTGCTGCTGTTACTACCTGCAAGGGGGTAGTAACAGTGGTAGATTCGGCTGACCCTTGTACGCGTATTTTCTGAAGGTCTGATAACGATGTCGGTTTAAATATCTCTCACTAGCAGGCACGTTATATGTATATATGTAGGGCGTTCTCCAGCTACAGAAATCATTTCTTTGCTCCAACAATTTTAAACATTTTCGCTTACCTTTTTGAAAAAAACATGATGTCGTATCATCAAACATTATGTTTTTGCTAGAATGTTTTATCGCACGACGATTCTGTTCATTTTTTGGTGCGAGGTGGTGGTTCGAGCGCAACAGATTTTGACAATGTGGTCACGGAAGGGCACTAAGAGTGTATCTGTGAAACAGTGTACGCAAAAAAATTTTGGATAATCTTCCTCGCAACTACGAGTTCAAAGTTATGATATACACAGAGGAATTAAACTAACATTGGCTACCATACGAATGTAATACTGCCCTTAGGCGATTATAACGCGATATCACGTGTAGCAAGAAATAGCACAGATCTGGTTAGATCTGTGGAAATAGTATGCACGATGCTGAGCGTAACCAATATTGAAATAAAAGACTAACGAAGGCACATATATTATTAGCTGGGATCCTATTAGGCTTCCCAATATGGCGGACGTTCATACGCGTAGTGCCATACATTTAATATATTTAATTTTTTGGCGGATAGTACATCAATTACATACATTTTATTACAGACAGATTCCTCACTTCTTATAAACGAAATCCATCTATCTCGCCATTCACTGTGTGAAGAAAATTTGGAAAGTAGATGTATTTCAAAATCTTGTTACATGGTTACCGCCTATGAATGAAATGTAATTTTCGTTTCTTCTGTAGCTTTTGACTTTGTTATATTACACGATTTACAGCAAACCATTTTGTTTTACTTTATCGTAAATGTCAATTAATTGTCAAAGTCGGCCATATTGAGAAACCTAATTGGATCCCAACAAGCGTGCGTTATACAGTGATATTCATGTAACGGGCGATCAAGAATGCGTTGCTGGTGTCTGTCGAGTCGCCTTTGAAATTTCAAGTTAAATATGATTTCCTTAGACCATTGGTCTAAGATGATTTCCCATGTAAACAAAAATTCCAAAGGTAACTCGACAGCAACTCATTTTTGATCACATAGTAGAAGTAGACATAGGGATATTTCCTGTCTACTTTTACATGATAAAAATCTCGTAAAAGACGCCTAATTTTATGCAACCAAAATAACTTCTTGGAACAAATAAAGATCTGGCTGTCATTAATTATTAATTTGAATATCGCTTTGACTTCCCTATTCTAATTTCGGTTCGTGTGCGATGTATTTAACTAAAAAAAGTTGATATTTCCAATTGGTATAGTGCCGATAACAGTTAGATTTATTTTCTGTGAAGCTAAAACAACAATTTTCATATGACAGCAAGATCTTTATTTGTTTCAAGAAGTTATTTTAGTTGCATAAAATTAGGCGTCTTTTAGGAGATTTTTTATCATGTAAAAGTAGACATAGGAAATTCCTATGTATACTTCTACATGAATATCACTGTATGTATGTAACCCTTCTTCCTTAGTCTTTCATTTCATTGGTAACCAAGCATGTTTGGACAACTGTGGTTTATTGATGTGTCTTTGTTTTACTTTTGCGAGTTCAACAGGTCAAAGTAGTTCCAGTGCTTCCAATGTTTAAACATTATACTTGAGATTGGCAAAACTCAAAATGCGATGATCTAAAGCTTTAGTAATAATCCAAGATCTAAATTATCAATCACACACTTATTTAATTAGTTTGACGTTCATCATTTGAGCAAATATTACAAGATAAGTGACAGTCATTTGTAAAGCTAAAATGCATTCCGTCGAAAGTCAATAAGGTAAGTCTTCGGAGAAGTTGTAACCGAGGTTGCAACAATAAAAAGACACAATAAACAAGTTGTAAATCAGTATATGCATGATTAAAGCGCATTTTTGGTAATGCAGGTCAGTAGGTATTTAATTAGCGAAGTTTAAAATTATCGATCTCACGAGTAATTTTGGCTGCGTTAAATAATTAATTTTATTTAATTTCAATTGAGGGTACGTCTTTAATCTTGTAAAACAAATCACAAAGTAAATAATAAGTTTTTATATTGGTAGCGCTATCTAACGGTAAAATTATAGCACCTCCGAAAACCATATCGAAATTATTTTCTTCAATTATCGATCTCACAAATAATCTAACTAAAAATAGACTAGTGCGTGCACATCTGCACTATAGCAGAAAGCTTTTAGTGAAAATTTGACGTCTCTAGCTATTGTAGTTCCCGAGATCTCACGCGGACAGCCGGCCGGCCAGCCATAACGAATATACCTAATAGCGTATTTTTTCAAAAATGCGCTAAAAATTGTAGGTAGATAGGTAAAACGCAAATACTATATTGGTATGATAGGTTGCATATGCGCGAGAGTGTCAAATAAGTGCGAATCTTTGCTTTGAATCAAAGTTTTGAATATAAAATACTATTTTTCAAGTTTCAATTAGTATTTAGTAATATTCGTTATTAAGCGGCAGAGTAAAGCGATGTAAGTTTATAGGGGAGTCGATGGTGTCCGTCTGTTCGTCTGTCCCTGAACACGATAACTGTCAAACGCTTGAACATATTCGGTTCAAACTTTGCACAGTTAATATGTATATATCGTAGTCTTTTAGTGAAATCCGTCATTTCACGAAACGCCTAGTCCGAAGCCTAGTCATTTAGTGAAACGCTGAAAATTTGTACGTGTGGGGTAATTTCCCTTCCCCTTCTAGATCGATAAGGATACCATTTATCGATTTCCAATGGGAACGGAATCCAATCGCTTGGCCCTGGAAAGTACACTGTGCCACAGTTTCATATAAATGACTAGGCTTTTCGTGAAATGACGGATTTCATTAAAAGACTACGACATATATACCACATGTAGCAAGCTAATTGAAAATGGGTCAAATCCAATGACTCAGGAACATCTTTTAGTTTTCAAATAAGATGCGCCGCTCTTATTTTTGAGTAGGTACTGTTCTTTAAAAATACAATAGCGATATTCACTATTGTCAAACTCGTTCCGCTCGTAATTTGCAGAAAAGGTTTATCTCACTTGATGCCTAAACTTTAGATTGTGATTGAAAATTACAGTGAACTTTAACAAGTATATCTATCGTTATCACACGTTAAATAAAATAGTATCTGTAAGTACTTACCTATTTGTAACTTGGAAGACTATTTATTTTTAAACAATGGAGTACGTAAATTCAAATTTCTGCTTTGTTTTTAATCTTCCCTCCTCTTTGAATCGAAGAGAGGTTTCCGATGTTGCCACGATATCTAAAATGTCCACCTCAAACTCATCTTAAAACTTAAAATTAATGATGTGTCTTAGAGACGAGGCATATCGTAAATATAAAAAATTAAGAACTGAAGATCACTGGAAAAATTACAAAACTTTACGTCATTTAACCACCCTTACGGTGCGAAAACTAGTCCTTATCTGACGTCAATAAGATAAATGACTATTTTATTAATTCTATTCCTGTTAGTAATTCACCGTCCAGAAGGTTGTTAGATTTCTACCTATTGAATCGCAAAAATTGTGCCCAGAGTCTTAACTTTACCACTGTCTCTGAAGACGATGTGTTTAAAATCATACTACAAATTAAATCTAAGTCTTCCGGTTTTGATCAATTAAATTCAGTTGTACTCAAGCTATGCGTTCCGTTTCTTCTGCCTTATATAACGCACTTGATAAATTACTGTATACAATACTCATTATTCCCATCTCAGTGGAAGTTAGCTTGTGTTATCGCACTTCCGAAAACAAAAAACCTATCAGATTTCAAAGATTTACGACCCATTAATATATTGCCTACACTTTCAAAAATTTTTGAAAAAATCCTTGATGCACAGATACGTAGCCACTTGACATCTAATGATTTAATTCCCGTTAACCAATCGGGTTTTAGACCTGGGCACAGTTGCACCACCGCTCTCTTGAACATAACCGACGATATCATTCGTGCAACCGATAAAGGCGAATTGACACTACTAGTACTGCTTGATTACAGCAAAGCATTCGATACTCTTGATCACAAACTGTTGCTAGCTATACTGAATTATATTAACTTTGATCAAGGGGCGGTGATGTTGATCAAAAATTATTTAAGTGACAGGTATCAGGCAGTTTCTTTAGGGGGAGAAGATTAAAATTTCCTATATAATGGCAGGGGAGTACCACAAGGGTCTGTGTTGGGCCCACTTCTATTTATGATTTATATTTCTAATTTTTCAAATGCAATTAAACACTGTAAATCTCATTTCTATGCTGATGATACACAAATATATTTGTCATTCGCTGCAGACCAAGTCAACAATGCGTGTGATCTAATTAGTGAAGATCTGCAATTTATCAACAACATCTCTGAAGAGCATAAATTGAATTTAAATGTATCAAAGACACAAGCAATACTCTTCGGTAGGGACCAGACTAGATTAAGAGCGTTACCTTTTATTAATATTGTAACGTGATTTATAAATTCGGGTTCGATTTATATCAATATTTATTAAACAGAACTAAAACACTATAAAAACTGTACAATTTATATCGACCAATTTATATCAGATTTTCGCGCTCAATGTTTCGTCCGTACTCGATCTCGTTCGATAGTAGACTCCCGCGATGTTCGATCCGCAACCATTTATACACGCAAGCAATGTAAGTCCAGAACATTCGCGTAACTACCAGATACGTGCAAACATTCTCACTATCGCGCGCCTAGAAAATTCCAGAGCGCCAAAGGCGACGTCATGTCTGGACCGTTTCCGTTACAATATAATTCTGAACTCCCAAAAGATTTCGTTAAATGATTCGGTAAAAAATTTAGGAGTATACATGGATTACAAACTTCGGTTTAAGGAGCATGTCACTAAAAATCTTAATACCGCGTATAGTGTGTTAAAACTTATCTTTAGAAATCCGCACATGATGAACGTGAAACTAAGGTCTCGTGTTTGCAATGCGTTAGTGCTATCAAAATTCAATTACGGTGATGCAATCTATGGCCCGTGCTTGGATTCTATTGATGCCTCAAGAATCCAAAAGCTACAAAACGCGTGTTTACGATTAATTTTCGGTATCCGTAAATACAATAGGATTAGTCACACATTAGGGGCCTTAGATTGGTTAAATATGCGTAATCGACGTATGCAACATGCTGCCTCACTGTTTCACCAAATTATTTTATGCAAAAGTCCACAGTACCTTTTCCAAAAAATATCGTTTCGAACAGATGTCCATACGTTAAATTTAAGATAAGTATAAAGGGATGTTAACGCCACGGACTCACAATACGGAGTATTTCAAAAGATCGTTCACTTACAACATAGCAAAAGTCTATAATCAGCTACCGGATATTCTGAAAAGTGTCAATAAGTTGCTTGCCTAGCAATCAATGGGTAAATAATGCAAAATAATGATTTGTTGGCGTAGTAAGAGCTAATGGTTTTAAAGTAAGTACCTCTTCTTTATTTTCTTTGTTTTTTTTGTTTAGTTGAATACTTTTTTTTCTCCTCTAGTAATACATGTAGGTAGTAATGGGGTTAAGTGGAAGAGCAGACTGTGGCATTGCCGCAGTGCTGAACTTCGCCCTTAATGTACTGGAATAAATCTTTTTTTTTTTTTTGAATAATAAAGGCAATATTATTTTTATTATTATCTTAAGTCCTGTTTAAATGCCCTTTATACCCCTAACAATTCTTCATAGGCCGCTTTAAGGTCCTCCAGTTCTTGTCAAGTTCTTCATTTCCTCTCAGGTTTTTTATATTTATTGACAAAAGCTTACCATCGCTACAGAGTAGGTACAGATAGTTCGTCATTGTTAATGTAACTTGAATTTAGGTCATTATGAGATAAAAATCCGAAATTATTGCTTATATTTAATTTGGTAGGACATTTTAAGGGGATAAAACTTGTAGCTGTTTCTTGGTTGTTAAAAATGATTTGATAAGCATTATATTTTCTGTATAAAAATGAGTTTGGATAAGGCAGTAAAGGATAACATTTTGTTTAAGTGATAAGAAAAAGAAAGTTGAATTGTTGAATGCGTTTTTTTATAAAATAAAGTGGTTAGAAGTTTTGAGGGAGCGTTCCACGTTGAGTTTCATCGCTGTTTGCATACAGTGAGTTTTGTCAGTTATACCGTTATCCATTCTTGCGTCGGTCGATTTCTGGCAGTACAATTGAATGTTGATCTTGTTACGGAATCCTGGTGGTGAATTTCAATTGATATTAATACTACTTAATTTCTTGTTAATTTTTGATTAGAATCGTATTGCGGCCGCGTAAATTTTCATAGATACTGCTCCATGCGAATGATGATTCCGAGTAGGTTTAATGGCGACAGACAGAAAGGGTTTTGATAGCGTTGTCGTTGGTTAGATACCAAATTGCTACCATCAGAGTTCATAAGAGGCGTCCCATTTGAGTTGTTTCCGTTTCAATTTTCGGCACAGTTTCCAGATATGGTTAGCAGATTATGAGAACGCAGAGCAGGGTCTCGAGTTTGGGCGCGCACTAACGGGGCTCCGGCTCCGTTTCGGTTTTTCTAATGGGTGCTGTGAAAAATGTGTAAATGTTGAGAGAAGAGCAGCGGCAGTAAAGGTGTCTAACAATTTGATAGCGAAAATATAAGTTTTTGACCTTCAAACAATTTCAGCGCTGTTCGTATAAACAAAAAGATGAAGTTAAGGATCAGTGCCGAGCGGGCCGTGATAAATGTTCGCGTCGGACGGAAAGGGAAACGAAGTTAAATTACCTTTTTAAACGAATTACGTGACAATTCTGGGAAAAATAATAATAGGTACATAAATCAGTTGAATAGCGGAGAATAGCCTTTGAACGGAAATTTTCTTGATATAAAGCTCCATATGGTAATTATTTGGGTAATAGATGTAGCGAAAGAAGTAGTCAAATAATTGTTTTATTTTTTTCTTAAGGTTATAGATTTCGAAATATTTATTTCAGAATCACGATACTTTGCAATGCCAGTTTAAGATATGACCATGCAGACTGCAAAAGAAGCTTCGCGGTAATTAGTGCCTTGTGAATAAAAAAAAAATTATATAAAAACGGTATAATGACTGTAAAGGCCGGCGCACACTTACGCGCGGTGAAGCACAGCGCGGCACGTAAGTGTTCAACCGCCTTAAACCATGGTGGAAAAACAATCAGAATGTACACTTGAAGGTATCCCGTGCATTTTAATTTGCTATAGCGTATTGCGCGTTACAGATAACGATTCCAAAATCAGCATTTATGCAAGAAAGCCGTCGAAACGCAGTACATAGGTGCCTTACACGTCAATTTTGTTATATAAGGCTGGCTTATGCACATTTAATAGGATCCGTAGACGATTGAAAATAGTTCATAATATTAAAGATCTTGACGCAAGTTGCTGTATAACTTATAACTCTTACTATAAAAAACAACCCAAATAATATTGATAGGAAAAGATGTCAAACACGATACGTTAGTGTATCGTGATGTCAAAGAATTGCACATAACACTTTTTCTGTGAATTATATATGGAGAGGACAAGCCCGATGCAAGAGAGGTTAATTGTCATTTTTAGATAATGAGTTTAAGCAAAGAGTATGGTTACTCTTTGGTTCAAGTTATGGCACGAGTGCATAACAGAGTATAAATAACAAATAATTAGTATAATCAGCTACACATTTTTTACTTACCGATGTCCCAAAATGAAATTAGCTATAAAACAGAGAAACGATCCCCATTTAAATATGCAAAAAAATATATATTTACCATTGCTCTTAAAGGTATTTGAACGGTCAAGTAACTGTTCAAGGTACATACCTACATTCAAATATTGTGGGTGTTAGATGACACTTACCAAAGGGGAAAGTGACGGCAGGGCAATTTATCAACTAGAAATTGCTATTAGGTATCGAAAGGTAACGTTACAGACTGGCAATAATTGCGTAATTATCATATTTTTAAAAATTAATGTATATCTATGTGAAATCAAAGCGGTTATGCAGGCAGGCTGGCCTTGTTACCAAATAAGGAAATGTGTGGTTGTCAACACAGTGAAGTGACCATACCACTTGCCCCACGCGAAAAATTTTTGCGAAGGTAGACGACTTGGACTAACCAGAATAAACGTAGAGAAACAGGCACACACTTAATAGTTAATATCTAGCAGGTAAAAAGAAAGATTTGAAGTCAGAGCTATTTTTTTAAATGTAGCATAAACAAAATTTCCATTATTTCGAATTTTTAGGCTACGTTAAACGACCTTCATTTGTAATGTCATGGTCCCCTGATCACAGAATGGCAAACTGAAAAGGTTACAATCTATATAAACTCTTCTAGCACAGTTTGTCATTAAGCCACGGTAACTCCTGGATGGAGTCCTTACTATGTTCGAAAACATTTTGAAGATCATTAATTTACAACATGATAAATGGTTTATGGAGATATAAGTTTACATATAGAAATTTGACAGAAAATATTCTATTTTACACGCCATAATAATTAGTACTTAGATACATGTGGAAATATAGCTCATAGATATGGGTACTTCCAAATTCAAATTCAAATCATGATTAAAACTAAAACGTTGCTATTGAACGATTTTTATGTATCCTGCAAACTTTAGCGTCCTATACTTTTTGAGTGAAAAATTAAGGTTGTAGTAATAATTAAACTAGTATCATTTGAGTAACAAAGGGTTAACTTCAACAAACATATTTCACGTGAATAAAGAATAAGAGAGATATTACAAGAAAAGCAATACCACTATTAGCACTACAAAAGCTAACTGTAAAGTTGTATGGGTGAATTGCTATTAAACGGTGATTAACGTCTCAGTCAACAATTTTTGGAACAACTGTTTTTATAGAGGGCAATTGATGAAAGTTCTTGCACTAAATTGTACAAGGTGGATATAATTATTAACTATCCCATGCCACAAATACACACTTTATTTGTGTATAATACAAAAAAACTAGATTTATGGTACAAATCAAATTAGGTTACGTTAAAAAAATTACGAAGACATTGTATCGTATGTTCTTTCAATGGAATATATTATCTACACGATGCACACCACCTTTAGGATAATTACTTTTGATCAAACTGTTAGAACTGCTAGAGTAATGTTTTAGTAGTTAGAGAATGTATAAGAAATTTCCTCAATTCTTTGAAAACCTTAAGCAAAAACCTAAAGTTATAATGTGTTACAATGTTACATGAAGGTGGTGCAATCCATGTGGTGTAGATACCTTTGTTCAAAGATGATACTATTTCTTATCTCAAAGACTATTCCTTATCTTAGAGTCTTATTGCGTATCCAAGAGTGCTATTCCTTATCCATGAGTTTTATTCCTTAGAATGCAGTTAGGTGATAAAGAAAAAAATTGCAAATTTAGATCCTCCCTTTCTGGAAAAAAAATAAGATCCGCGGGCCAAAATCCCCATGATCTAAATAACTAGGTCTGTAGATCTGCACGAAGGCTATTAGTTGAGACAATACCGGATTCTATTGTACGAAAATTCCCACCTGCTACACTCAGGAACAGGTAAAACTTTACCATCTGTTAACATGGAAAATTGTTGAAGAGGAAGTGAAAAGTTTGTGCGTATTGAAAAACTCGTAGACAACAATCGTTGGCTAATGTCGTTCCCCAAAACAAGATTACAACAAATGTAACGAAAAGTCAGTAGCGGTGCTTGAATAAGGCGTTAGTTAACACGAAAGAGTGTCGAAAATTCCTACTTTCCAAAATTTTTATTTATTCATTTGCGATCTAGGCGAAATTTCGTGTCTGGGCACCTTTGAACATAAAAACAAAGAGAGAAAAACTTAGTTTAGGTCAAGGTTTAGGTATTCTAACGTGCAAAATACACACCATAAGATGTAACGGGTTTTGTTACAAATGTCTAGCGTTTTCCACTTTTGAGAACCACAATTATCAAAGAAAATATTTGGAGATGCCATCAATAAAAGAAATAGTGTTATAGTTACGCCACTGACATATTTATCGTTGTCAAGAAAACTATTTAGAAAAGTTTTAGGTATTGCAACCCCTAATCATCAGGCTTCATCCTTCTTGGGAATTCTAACTATATCTTTGAAGTTTCCGCCATCGTCATATCTTTCGATTAGTAAAAGCACAATATAAATGTTTAATGTTATGTATTGACTTCAAACAACGTACATAAGAAATAAAATATAAGTGGAAGTGGAAAAGTCCTCACAATTTTCTTTCAATTTGTATTAGTTGCATTTGGATATACTAATTTAAAACACCCCCATTTTCGACTAAGATTATTTTACTATTGAATTTTTTAATATTGTCGCCTTTCACTTAACATCAGTTTCGTATTTGCGACAGCACCGGATTTTTTTTACTTCAAGCTCGTTAACGTTTTACTAATTAATTTCAAAATAAACAGATCGTTGGTCGTTTTGAAAGCTGATTGAAATTTGTGTTAAATTTTGCTTTGAAACCGATTTACCTAACATTCAAGGCATTTTATTTAGCATGGAACTTCTTTGATGGTTTTACCAACCGGGAAGGAAGGAGATTACTAGTTTTTTTTAGATATTATACCTACCTTCCAACATTGCTCTTTCACGTAGAGATGACAGAAAAAATTACCGAAGCAATAATAATTTTAAAATTCTAAATAAGCATCTGCGATTCATGTAATCACTCTCACAAAATTGGGATACATTTTTGCTAAACATCGATTTTAACCCGTCAAACCTGATAGTGTGGAAGGAGTCTGGGGGCAATAAGACGATTTCAACGGCGTGTAGGTGAATTGGGTGTGGTGTATAGTATCATAAATCTCTTTCCCCTTGATTTTTTTTCTTTTGGGGTTTCATTAAAAACAAGGTGTATGCCCCACCATTACCAGTGAATCTCCAAGAGCCAAGAAATCGGATTATTTACGCAACTACTGCGGAAGTGACGCCAGCCAGCTGATATGCTTTGCTTATTAAAGTTGGAGGCAAGAAATTGATTTCCGATGAGGCATTTGCTGTCGCTGGTAGTCACACCCCGGCCATGGTCATCCCGGCGATTCTTGTCCCGACGACCATTTACTTCCCGGGTCCGGATATCCCGGCAATGCTTTGGTCATCCCGGCAATTTGATCTGTGCGATCGGGAGAATAGAACGCATTTAATACACGGTAAACGTATGAATGAAATTCATGTTTATTATATTGAAACAATTTACTGGAATTAAGTTTTCTTATTTGTTATTTTTTTTAAATATATTTAGGAGCCCCTCAATTACTTAGATTATTGGTGCTCCGAGTTGGTAAGTACAATACGTGGGTACACTAGTTTATGCAATATGCTGTGGTATGAAAGATAACATTATGAACATTGTGCATGATGGTGAGTACAGTAGAGGTAATGATGTAAATGACAGTTAAACATAATTCACATTGGTAGGTACATGATGTGTTGCTCAGTCTGCCGAACAAATAGACAGAGATTTCTTCTTTCTAGATATAATACAATCTGAATAGAGACTATTATCAAATTGAAATTATGCCATTTATAGATAGGTAAAGTTTTCTGGTATCTACCTGCCTAGGTAAATGGGTGAAACCGGTGAAACGCAATTTTCTTTGCACTGATGGCAATTGTGTAAACAAACCGGCTTAGTTGAGTTTCCTTACATTACATATCTCGGTTTCTTATATTTCTAAGAATGAATTACAATGCACAATATACCTCTTTCGGTACCTAATTTGACAACCGCGCTAAATCATTATAGCCCAGTAAATAAAGGCTTAAAATTACCATTTGTCGCAACTAATTAGTGGAAAGCTGGATTTTTTATATGTGATACTACCTTAAGAGACAAGTATTTTCCCAAAAGTCCCCGCCTCTCCCCTTTGAGCCTTCCCCCCAGCTCCCTCAAAGGTAGAAAAAACAGAGTTAATATATTGACTGTAGAATGCTTAGTATTTATAACAGAATGATAACCTTTTTTGATTGTCAGCTCAGTCAGATCCAACTTCGACCTAGTAAAACTCCCTCCAACCTCGAGTGCAGCTCATCAACATTTGTTGAGAGTTTATCTTCAAATTCAATTTTGGATAGGAAATAAACTTAATCCAACGGAATGGAGTTGGAAGTACGCTGTGAGAGAAAATGGAATGACAAAAAAGGCTTTAAGGCCTGTTCCTAACACGGAACCATTTGCCCCTAATGACTTACTGTATCTAATCTCATGCTCTTGCAAAAAAAACCATGCGGAGATTACTGCAAATGCGGAAAATCCGGAGTTAACGGTTCTGCAATGTGCGAGAATTGCAACAGACTGTGTCTTAACTCTCCAAACCTCGATGAAGATGCAGACGACTTAGCTACCTTGTAAAAGGTACAGGCGTCCTTGGTGAGCAATCAAATATTTGTAAATATTGTAAGTAAATAGAAGAATATGCAACTATCTCTCTGTAAATAAAACTGTACAAGTGTTCATTTGAGTGTGGTGGGTGGGTGGTCCGTGATGCCAATCAGACAAATAAATAAAAAAAAAACAAACCAAGTGAGATGGTGGCTTTAAATGTATATAATGTAGGAGCTTAAGTGGATTTTTTAAATGATAACGTGCGGCAGAAGCGTTCGAGCGGCACGCACGCGCTCTCTTAAGCGATGCTCTGTTGTACGCCAGTACCCAGTACAATCATAAGACTGATGTACTATATATTTTTAAAGCTTAAAAGGAGTGCTACATGTGTTATATATTACATTTTTACTTAATCTTACAATTACAAAGTTGCAGAGCAAAAACAAAAGTGTTTTACTAAAAATTTCATTTTTTTTCACGTTTTAGTGGTATATCTGCAAAACCAAAGGTTTAATAAAAATGTTTTTAAAACAAATACTGTATAGCATCTATTTAGGAACAATTTTACAAAAAAAATATCACTCTGGCATAAATAATAAGCATTCTACAATCAATATATGAAAACTCTGTTTTTTTCTACCTTTGAGGGGGGCTGGGGAGGAAAGCTCAAAGGGGAGAGGCGGGGACTTTTGGGGAAATACATGTCTCGTAAGGTTGTATCACATATAAAAAATCCAGCTTTCCACTAATTAGTTGCGACAAAAAAGTTTTATTGACTGGGCTATTATTTATGTTAAAAAAGACAAGAAAAATGGAGTTGGACAGACGTGGTTAGGAAAGTGTGCATGTGAATTGCCAGGATATCCGATCTCGGGAAAGCAATAGTCGCCGAGTATAAATCGCCGGGATGACCAATACCGGGATAATAATGGTCGCCGGGATGGGTTGTCGCCGGGGATCTCTCTTGCGATTTTAAAATTACGAAATTTTAAGGTGATTTTGTCTGTCATTCTCATTTTTATTGAGAACCTTATTTTTCTAGATCATTAAATATTTCTTATTTTTATGATTGGTTTAGCGCCGATTTTTCATGTTAAAGATATATATCGGAAAGTTAATGTCCACAAAAAAAAATTTTAGCTAAAACATCAAAACCTCCTTAGTCTAACCTAAAAGTTCAATGGTTTGCAGGCAGGTGTTAACAGCAGCACGAAGTCAGCTGTTTATAGATATAGGTACTGAAAAAACTTATTCCTGCGGAACATACATATAAAGAATGCCGTATCGACGGGCATTGTAACGGGAGCCCGCTAGTATTTAACTTTGTTCAATTTTTAAATTTCACTGGTATTGTAGTACGACCGACTAAAATTTCATATGTATCGCTTCATACAAATAGCAACCGCACGACAGAGAAGCAACGAAAAACAAGTTCATAACAATAAGTGCATTTTTGACCTAACGAATTCTGAAGCCGTATAAAGTCACTAAGGAAATGCCTTTAATCTGGAGGGACTGTACGGAAAATTTATCTACATATTTGCACCAAATTTGGTCCATTTGTTTGTCGCAACATTGTTTGAAGTATTTGAAGCATCAAACGGTAGAAGATTTAATTACCTTTGACGTTTCTTTCCTATATGCTAGCATTATCGATGCATTTAAGCTTTTCCCGGATTTTGTAGGTGTCGACTTCCCTTCCGCTTCTGAAACAAACTACTGAATGGGTGCGGTGTGATACCTTTTTCAAGCGAAGGCATTTTCTTCATAAAGGCGGTGATTTTTATAAACAAACAGTGACATTTTCATGGCAACATGGAATTACGAATCAGCAACCCACTTAATCAGAAATGTATTTCAGTATAATGTCGATATAATGTAATTAGAGAATTAGAATTTGTAAAGCTCTAAATGAACAACGGTTTTAAGTATCTTCCCGGACAAATTGTTGGCGTGATGATGTAAAGAATTTATCTGGATGATGCGCAAATAAACACGGCGAGTCCCCATAAAGCCTATTTATAGACGTGATATATACAAAGCTTTATCTAGGACTGCAACAACCCTTACAGAAGAAAATTTCGTGGTATTCATCAAACGATAAAATCTATATATTATTGACAACAAATATCAAGTATTTGTTAAGCATTTCTAAAATACTTGCATTTAGCTTGGATCGGCACCTAACTACGACTGTCACATTGACAGGCGGCCGTTTTACTTTATCATTATGGACTAGGCCATAATATTGCAAATTATGGCCGCTAATTGCGACTGTA
Organism: Photinus pyralis; assembly: GCF_008802855.1. NCBI lineage: Eukaryota > Metazoa > Arthropoda > Insecta > Coleoptera > Lampyridae > Photinus > Photinus pyralis. The sequence goes on from NW_022170250.1 coordinate 14,623,663, forward strand.
ATCATCGTATCGAAATCTTGAAATTAATGGCAGTGCCGTAGAGTTCCAATTTTATTTTATGAGCCTTCAACCCTTGTGAATGTAATGAGCCCGTTACAATTAAGTGACGCCCAACGTGAGCCTCGAATTAATTCCCTGTAAGGGTTTTGTGTTTCAAAATAAAAATAAACAAGTTGGAAAGTACTCGACGCGTGGAGCTACTTTTGTGCGCAGGATCGAGGTTTTATTAGCCCTGAAATATAATCTGAATGCAAAGAATAGTGACAAAGCTAATTCTTCAAACCCCAGCATTCTACGATGATCTTTCTACAGTTATGCTTAAAAAACCTTTGAAACCTACCGACAAACCGAACAGCCAAAGTGAATATATAAGCGCTACTTTTAGGTCAGGAGAAAATAGGAGGAATGCTTCATGTAGTGCATCAAGAATTCAGAGCAAAACATTTTTGTTATCGAGCTATCTGCGGGAATCATATAAATTGATTGTCATATTAGGATTTTTTGCCAGTGCCGTAGAGTCTCAATTTTACTTTATGCAAAAGGAGCATTCGACCCTTGTAAACGTATCTACCTCGTTACAGTAATAGAAATGGTAGAATATTGATAAACATTCCATTTTGTGTGTTTAATTAATGTTTGATACCAAAAGAAGCGATTACTCCATAAACACTCTGTGACAAATTGACGTACCGTTTTATCATTATTTTTTTAATTATTTGTTGAGCAGGTCAATTATACACCTCGACAAATGTACCTACATAATTTTAAGTTGAATTATAAAAAAAGCACTTTTTAATGAGCAGGACGGGTTGATATGATTTGGGAAAAAATGTTGAATTTATGAGGGTTGCGGTAGAGAGTTTCCATTACTTTCACTATGCGTATTTGAGTCGGTGAGAGATTAGGGTATTTGTGTGTGCTAGGTTTAAATTTAAAACTACCTACCTAAAAAGACTGGTAGGGAAAAGCTCGAGGAAAAGCTAAAGTTGTGCTCTACTACTGTGTATTATATTGTAGCTGGGTACATTGGAAGACCAGCTGTGGCTGAACATGTTACCTTTTGGGCTTGTACCAATAAACGTATTATTATTATACGTGGTTTATTAAACATTTCAATTATATCACTTGATAGAGCAAGCGTTGACTTGGCGTGAACAATGCAATAAAGTATGATTGTCACCAAGTACACGAATCAACGTGTTTTTACAATTTATTGTACTATGCTGGTGTAATAATTTGCAAATAAAAAAGTACTACGAGTATAATGAGATTTTTAAAACGATATAACATACTCGGCATGCTCTACTGCTGCCTATCAACTTTGATATGTTGATTTTGTTTTATTACATGGTAGGTACTAGGCATTGTTCGTGGCTTCGTTAATAGTTTTTCTTCGAATGAATGAAACATTTTGAAATGAAATGTCTTGCATTCAGACTACCTTTATATGACCCCTACCTGACTTACCTATGCTTAGGTAGGAAATTGCGGGGATAGCGGTTACGGCACGCGGTCAAGCACGGTGCAAACGGCAACTTGGTGTGGGACTGAAGTGTTGTTTTAGTTGTGTTAACTGGGCGCCATCCTACCTTTGTGTTACGTTTAGTGTACGGATACCCTTCAATTAGGTAATGGTCAGACTTCTTTAATCTCTTTTTTTGCCAAATAATAGGGTCCATTTTTGTAAAACCATATTGCCCATTTGAGAAAGTACAAATGTCAAATTCACTTTCTATTTTAAAATAGCTTATTATGTAACAAGACAAATGTCATGGGTACCTAGAAAGTGAAGATCTATGAATCACAGCTTATTTCGCGAAAATGTTAGTCTTTGCAAAATTTTCGGAAAAATGATACATGGAATTTGTCATTCACTCTGGTGGCGCACTTTTTCTATTTCTCAACGAGGTTTCGCAACTGTTAGACATTTGAGAGGTAAGGACAACGTGTTTTTCACATCAAGGCTAACGACGACATTCTGTATTAAACTACTTCAACGTTTTATTCCTCGACATAATTAACCCACAGGAGGGAATTTCACACTGAAACAATTTAGAGAAATTTAACAAGTACTTTCAAATGTTCCTCTGTTCGAAGATAAAAATCATACAGTGGGAACGCCGGGCATAAACTGTAGTTACGAATGGAAATACTAAGACTTTTATTCAACCTTATGAATTTTAATTGCTTATTTACTATGATTCGCTTTCTAATTTCATACTACACAGACCCACATTGCTTGCTCACAGTGTAGAGATTAGCTGCAAATCTTCAGTAGACAACAATTCAGCTGAACAGTCATATGTAAGATAGTAATACTCCACTGACTTGGCTCTACGTACTGTCATTGAAGCTCCATGGTCAACGCAATAATTATTTCCGTTTGTCATACCTACGGTAGTTTTTGCGCTACCTACATCAACATTGCACATTTGAAATTATTTGTCTAATCCAGGGTCTAATCCGACAATCAAGTTGGCAGTTTTGGGTTTTTAGTAAGACGAAATTGAAGAAGTTGCTCTAATTGTACGTTCCCTGGTACGTTCTGATAACATTATTGGTCATGGCAAATAGTGACACCTTCCTGTGAGATCATCATACGTTTAAAACTGAAGCAAGCTGTTTGGTCTACGATGTAACCAAACGCTCCAAAATGTATTCATATGTAAATTTGTAGCAGCGCATATGTAATTTCCGAACCAACATTATGACGTTATATGTACATTGTTTTAAGCGCTCAGCATAAACAATTTTCATTATGCATATTTTCTGTGTCAGTGGCAATTCGAGTTTATCTTTGGAAATTAACCTCTTTTTTTTTAAACCATTTGATGATAAAAAGAACTTGCCTTCGACCGGTTTGCAACTATGCGCATATCTCTAATTTAAAACTTTGTGAGGCCAAATGGACCGGTTACAAGTACTACTAATCGTTTTTCTTATATGGACACCGTTTTTATGGCCGATGGTATTTTTTTTATTAATTCTGCAGTAAATTTATCGAATTCCATGAATATGAAAGTAAAACGCTGTGACCCTGTCGATTGCATAAAAGAGAACTTTTCTTCCTGCTTTGCTAATAAATCTTGGGAGCCCATTTAAAAGTGCAACCACGCATCTCGTACTTCACTCTGAACACCGGATAGTAATTATTGTTACATAATTATAGATTCGTTCGAATGATTATTAAAGTAGTAAGTACTCCGTAAAATGGACCAACTAGGGGTACAATTTACCACCCGATTGAATAAATGTTATGCTCTCGCGAACGCCAAAAACGGTGTTTTGCCCATTTAACGGACATTCTGTGATTAAAATTCATTCTAAAGGGAAAGTTTTCCATAATAAATTTGCGCGGACACCGGCGTATGGTTTTAAACTTGTATAAAGGTAGTATTTGCGGTTTAAAAATTAAAACCACTAAAAAACGCTATTGAAACGATAGGTTATGTAAATCGGGGTCTGGTATTCCAACCCCCCCCCAGTATACGAAGAGTTGATTTGTAAGAGTATAGGTATACGAATGATCTCATGGTGATAATTATGATTGTAAGGAAAGGGTCATTGAATTTTCTTTTACTGGGTGATATACTACTGGGGGTATTTTGAACCCGCACGGTCCGTATGCTAAACAGTTGCCTCATTTCCAAACAACCAATAAAACGCGTTGCCAATTGTGACGTACTTCAGCCCGCAGAGTAAGCACCTCCCACCACACAATTCTCATGTAAACCTCTCGCCAAGAAAGATTGCCGGTCCCAGAACACTTGATCCCGGTCTACAATCTATGTTTTTTAAAGATGTGAGCGATTTCCGGGATAGTATCGTGTCAATATTGAACAAAAAGACTTTTCGTTCAACATTGGCACGATCCTATTCCTGAAGTCGCTCGCATCTTAAAAAAAAACATAAAATTTAGATCGACACAAGGTGTGCTGTGACCGGCAATCTTTCCTTGCGAGAGTTATAGGTACTATATGCATTTGGTAATAATTCGAATAGAAAAAAGAGTTAATTTTTGCATTTTTTTTAAATTATTGTATTGATATTTTAAGCAACAATCAGGAGTAGGTTATTTCTTGGACATTTCCACAGTGGCCAGTGCATACGTACGATCGTCGACGTTTGCTTTACGTTTAGGTACCAATAAAACCAGTACGTTTTACTTATGGAAAGGTAAATTTAGTATTACATGCATCATAATTATTTTGATATATAAAATTCTTCTGTACGTGTTTTGAACTCCTCCTAAACGGCTGGACGGACCTAGGGATGGATATTGATGAAATTTTTTTATGTGTTTCTGTATGGCCCCAGATGTTCATTCTCGCGCTTTAGTTCTAATGTATTGCTTGTCCAAGTACAAGTGCACCTTACTTCTTGAACACATAGCTTCCGAAATGGAATTTTACCGCGTTTACCACCACCCATTTTTCCAGTAATCAGAAATAGATTTGGTTTTCAGCTAGGTAATTAGTTAGTCCATAAAAATATCATTTTACAGAAATTTAGTTCCTGGAAAACTGACAAACTTTTCTTGGCATTGTGTAACATACAATGAAGCAATTTGAAGTTTTTTATTATTTATTATCCCTCTCATGTTCTGGACCCTCAACAGGCTTGCGCCCAATTACAGAGTGACCCGCATAATGCTTTTTTCTCATTGTTAGTGAGATGCAGAGGTGACACCACTCTAAATTTCTTTAATTGGGTGTAAAACCAAGTGTAGGCAATGAAAATTATCTACAGCTATCCAGAAACTCACTGTAAGCATAGCTTTTTTTGCTAAGTTTACTTGGCTATTACCGAGGCTAAATTACTATATGGTATTCTTCAGCAAAAGCACTTTTCAAGTAATCTTTGGATCATGAACAGTCTTAATGAAGCACAAGTTTCGGACACACACGGCAAGCTCCCAGTTTAATTTGTAGGTATCTATAGGTAACCAATAACTCAATATCATGAAAGAAAATTAACACATTAATAACTAATAAGAAATGCGGCAAATGAGGGTTAGAGACGCATACAATACACCTTTGCACGATGGTCATGGTACAAACGTCAAGCGTATAGAAACGTCAGAAAATTCTACGGTATTGGAATACCGCCCCCGTCTGGTATTCCATACCCCCCAGTATAGGAAAAGTTCAATTGTAAGAGTATAGGTACCAATTATCTCATGGTGATATGATAATGATGATTGTAGGGAAAGGGTCGTTGAATTTTGTCAGAGTGTTACTAAACTGCCATCTTTCTTAAGTTCTGTCTCGATATTATTATTAGTAAATATTTTTATTCAAAATCAATTTGACCGATTACTTGCGACACGTTCAAATGGCTCAATAACAAAACATGATTCGTACATTTTATTTAGTCATATCAAACTTGCAATGAAAATTGCACACCTTAGCTGACAAAATTATAGAAATGATTGTACAGTAGGTTTTACGGCTTGTTATAGTTATTTATGTAACCAAATCCTTTATGGAATGAAACGGTTTGCGCCATAAGAGCAAGTTATGCTTGTGGTACATTTCTTCACTGTAATTTGTAATTTTCATAAAAAAATTGCAAAGTTTGACTATTTGGGTAGCTCCCGCTCCCCAAGCTACTGCTACCCGCAAGTTTTAGATGATATATGCACTCCACCGAGTGAGTTATTTTAAAAGGTCACAATCTTTCCATATAGAAAACCAAGGCAAATACAAGATAAAGAATTTTATACATTTACCGTTTTTGATAAAATTTTCCACTAGTACACATATTACAGTTTTTATTGTGTTCCTCACTGACATTAACAAAAATCAAGTCTCGTCAGGTGGAGTCTTATACACTATCGTTTTCAAATATCGCCAAAGAATCAAGTGGACTGAGGTCGAGAGACCGTCGTAGCCATTCTATGTCACCCCCTCTTTTAATTTACCAGGAAACCGTCGATTGAGGCAGTGACTAACAGCCAGAGCACAATGTGGCAGAGCCCCATCTTGCTGAATGTGCATATTTTCGTCGTCTAGTTCTAACAGCGTGCTCCCAGTGTTCTCCACTGATGAGTCCACTGATCACCACCAACAAACATTTTGTGATCTGAGGGTCTATCACTTGTAGTTAAAATAGTAGTTAAATGCCTTCTTGGAATATCGACTCAAGAAATTTGATTCGCAAGAATACCTGCCTAAAAACGGAAATTTCGTGCGATCTTCTCGAAACAAGGATCCCTATCTCAATATGTTCAAGAAGAAACATTGGCGGCTAAAGCGTTTTTAAATTAGGATCTTCATAATTTCTTTGACATTAATTCTATTCGTTGAAGTCAATTCTCTGGTCGTAATCATCTTTGCTCAATTTTTCCTAGAATTTTTCTAAAACTTGCAAGTATCTTTTGTATAGAAAGAATTTGTTCTTTTTACGAATTTTATGAACTGCCCCAGTAGATACATTCGCTATGGGTTTATATTAGGTGGTTATATCGTGGGTTTATACAATCTTAATCATTAGTTCACTATCATTAGATCATTAATAACTATCCAATAGTCGAGTCGCTAACCATCAAAACAATACCGTTGTTTCTATTGGCTTCTTAATAATGGTGAATGATAATGATTGTATAAAGCGACCATCAATTTTGGTACAGTTGGAATTGATGGCGTAGGACTGGTAGTAATTTGATGGACAATCTCAATTTCGCACGCTTCATCAAAAATTCTTGGCTGTGTAACTTTTTAATTAAACACTTATCCTGTGTTTTGAAACTTATGCATCAACTCCATGACATGCCCCATACTTCCAGCGGATGTGTTTCCTTGAACTCTCGAGTTCTACGCGCATATCGGTATTCAGATCCATGCAAAAAAATTATCTCAGTGTTTTATTTATATCTTCAAAACAACTAATAAACCATAAATAGTAACAAGCAGCAAAAGAAATGATTTTTGGGAGGATAACACAATTTCGACAGATTCAGTTGTTTTGCCATCATTCATGACGAGATTTGGTGTAACTGTAGGTGTTTTCAAGAGATAACAAACAATAAAAAAATGTAATGTGTTAAATTTATTTATTTTGTACTAGATTTTGTATGTGTCTTCGTTTTTTGACTTATGTAATCGTTACCATCTAAAAAATTTTAATTATATAAAATTAACTTCTAATCATTTCATAGAAATTTAATGTTGTGGGTATTCTTCTAAAAGAGATTGCCGCTTGATAATGCGGCCATTACAGTTGCAATTAGTGGCCATAATTTGCAATATTATGGCCTAGTCCATAATGATAAAGTAAAACGGCCGCCTGTCAATGTGACAGTCGTACTTAGGTGTCAATCCAAGGTAAATTCACAGCCGTCCATAATTACAAGCCATGCTGAGAAGTTTGGCAACGTTGTCCGAAAGTCAATCGGTGGGCCGATGTAAGTTTTAATGGCGTCTTGTTGCTCTTGAAAAATTGCATTTTTCCTGTCTCCTGTGTTTCCCCTTGGTGGTTTTAATACAGAAGAAAGATACTTAGGCAGCTTACAATTGTACATATATTTTATTCATTTACAAAAATGGATAATAACATTTTTATTTGACGTTAAAATTCGGAGCGCTGTAAATTGGTAACTGCATCATAATGCGTTTTCCATCGAGATCTCCGAAATTGGTGAACTTCTGTCGAAAGAGGTCGAGGTGAAGCACACGCTTGAGCACTTAATTTCGGTAAAAGGACAGTAAATCGCTGCGCATCAGCGAGGTTATATCAACGACCAGGTGTGATTCGGAATGGCAGACTTTATGCCAGTCGCTACTCCAGTGGGTCTAGGTGCGAAGCTTTTAAAGAGGGAGCCCCGTAGCCTTCAAATTCCCGTACCATGAACTCTTGGGAATAAGTTGAAAGGTTCCTTCAGAAAATCGATTTGACATGTCCGTGCTAGAATACCTGAAATACAAACTAATTGTATTTTTTCACGATAAACACTTACCGTACTTACGTACCAGGTAGTGTGTAGGTCATATTTTAGCTTGTACAAGTACTTTGAACAAATACAAGTGCTTGTAAAGGGTCCAGTACCCTGCTTTAGAGGTTATGACAACAAATCGATATATTTCGTTTAGCAACTTACCTGAATAATAATTTCTGTTCATTCCCTAGGGAGTAACACAAATTGTCGCAATCTCGCTCTGTTAAAATAGGTAAATTGGAATATTACACCCAAAACACATATAAAATACACCCAAAATCTGTCAAGTTGAATTAGGAAATCGGCCTATCATGCAGTGTTGCCATAATTCTCAGCACGGCTTGTAATTATAGACGGCTGTGGTAAATGTAAGTATTTTAGAAATACTTGACAAATGCTTGACATCTGTTGTTAATGATAATATAGATTTTATCATTTATTGAATTCCATAAAATTTTCATTTTTAAGGGTTGTTGCAGTCGTACATAAAGCTTTGTATATATCGCGTCCATAAATAGGCAGTGTATGAGTTTATTTTTTTTATTTTCATATTTAAAGATACCCAGATTTCGTCGAGATCTGAATCTTTGGTCATGAAAGCTTTTTAAAAACACTAGAAAGCCCAAAATGTTGGATGGCATCTTACTCACAGTCACATGTACATACTTAACACTTATGAAGACTTATTTTAAACTTACGCTACACACCTTGAAAGCAAGTATAGGTACTTTGAGATTTTGTTGATAAAATACTTCTAGTCACAACCAAATAGAGAATAGGAAATGGGTTGGTTTACCTTCACATAACAATTAATCAACGAATCAAGGGCTTGGTTTTGAATATTTCCTTTTTGCTGTAATTCCTTCATATCCCGTCATCCGTAGCAATAATGTTAAATTCACAAAGATGAGCTTTGATGTTTCCTACTCCCTCAGGATACCTACTTGTATACTATACGTAATGAACTAATGATACTATTAAATTTAAATTCTCCAAAATATGCTTTTATTACATGGCGACCGAGACAAATTTTATGTGCTGGAACCATCACGCTATAGAAGCTGACCTCATTTCGCATAAAAACAAACAATTATAAATGCAAATGGCTTGTTTGTTTGTGCTGTTGTGCATCTTCTGCTGGAAGACATTAAACTGTGGTAAAAGTTCGAAACAATGCATAATAATTGGTGATTGTACATTAAGCGTTTAGGAGAATATATTGAAAATTTAAACAAATTGTCGGTAATTAGATTCTCACGTTATCTGCCGGAAGACACGAGAATTCCATGGCAAATGGTTCTAGATTGACGTAAAATTACTGTGATTAACCATTCAGAGTTGAGATGAAATAACTGTAACCTATTCATCATATTTACCTACTCCATATAACAACCTAGTCATGCCCATTATTTTTTTATATTTTTGATTTATAAAATTGGAACGCGCATGTAAGCATACACATACAATTACTGGATACAAAATTAAATATCAAATTACATATTTTCAGAGGGCTGCATTTATCTAAATTGATGAATTGTGTTCTTGTTGTCTGCGGGGGTTATGCTAAGAGTGTTTTATAGATTTGGCCTCGCCTTTACTGGCCATTTAAAAAGCACAGTTTTATGCAACAACTTTCCAAATGGGAGTCCTACACGTACAGGTTCTGATCATTTTAAAACTAAAGTTCAACATTTCTCAAGTATAATTAACTGTGATCTCACAGAAAACCGCTAAGCGCGACTTACTCCAACGCGGATGCTAATGTTCACATTGCAACAAAGTTTCATCTCGTACAATGATAGGTACTAATGATATATGCAATTTAACCGGTCGGGTCAAATGGGCAATTTCCCCTTTAGAGAAGTTTAAATGCAGTTATAACTTACCGCACCAGGACTTAGATCTCATGAATATGCATGAGTTTTACGGAATATCTGTTCTTATATTATAGATTTCTAATGAACGCACGAGTTAGAAGTTCTTAAAGCAGAAAATCACAAAGTCATTCCGCAAAACAAAAAATTATTTGATTAGGCTCTGCTGCAGTGAAAATTATCATTCAAATTTTCGAAAAAAACAAGTCGCATACGATGTGGAGACAATAAGTGATACTGGAAAAAATAAGTAAAAAAATCGAGGTAGCTTCATTCGGCCTTAAAAAATTATTTTATGCTAAAGTAATCAAATCGTTCTTAGCGCATAACTTTGGATCCAGTAAAGATATTGGGGTCAAAATTTTGGAATAGACTTTCCTTAACTAACCACATGCCTCTGTGTCTCTAATTTTATAAAATTTTATCTGCGTTCCGAAAAATTGCTTTGCAAACTTTCGTGTAATTGCAGAATTTATTACCACACAGTAGTAAAGTGAAAAGCGAAACTCGACACGGTAAGGCATAGGCAATTGTAGAGAGAATGTTGGACAATTTTTCCTTTTATTAAATTTTTATAAACAAAGCAGATCTGAGCAAATTAATAAAATCAACACGCCCCTCAAGAAAACCCACCTCTAGTGTAGTGTTGATAAAAGTATTCAATACAGCCAATCGGGGAATTTTAGCGATAATTTATACCAACACCATTTTATATTTACATTAAAATTATATATTCGTATAACAGTATCAAATAGTTACTCTTAAATTGTAAATAAACACAATCTCAATTTCTAAAGATATTTTTTTTATTTATATTTACCTACCTCACATTATCAATATAGATAATGCGGTGTGATTAAATGCATGACACAAATAAATAGACTTATAGAACAAATATTTTCCTCATATGTAGTAATTCAACACTGTTGGCATGTAATGTAATCTAACAATTTACAATTGTTGATTAGGCACGTTGTTATAAAACTACGGGCCACCTTTTTTTAGCGCATTTTCGTAAAAATACAAAAATGTCTGGCCACTTTGTTCGCCAGTCTATCCGTTTGTCTGTCCGCCCGCCCGTCTGTCTGTCTGCCCTTACGGCTGTATCGCTACTATATGATTATCTTAAGTTCTACTTTTTAGCGCTAAAAAGTTATTGTAAAAAAACCAACAAACCGTTTTTTACATGTTCCATAATTTTACACTTTTGCCGTTCATTAACTATCCTTGATATCGTTAAAATTTTGTATTGCTGTCTGTCGTCTGTCTGTTGGTCTGTCTGTCTGTTCCTTTGTCTGTCCCTCTATCTGCCCGCGTGAACGATAACTTTGTTTATAAATGTCGGATCGCTTTTACATCTCCATTAGTTATTACCTGAATTGCATGAAATTCAATATGGGCATAGCTTTAGCCCTATAATACGCAATGCCAAAAGTTAAGTCGAATCGATTCAAAATTCACAGTGCCATTTTCGCATCTCGACCATTTATAAACCGAATGGCAAACTTTTTTATTTATAAAAGTATTTGAATGAAATGTGATACATAGGCCCTTGGAACGAAGGAAAATCTAACATTAGTTTCAAAATTTAGGTTTGCGCATGCGCAGTTCTAACTTTTTTATTTAGAAAAGCATTGAAATGAAATTCTTCTTATAAACAGAAATTGAAGTAGCACGTCAAAAATGGATTGCCCATGTGCAACGCTATCTTTCATATTATTGTTGCCGGATTTTTACGATTTTAACAGAAGTTGCATCTTACAAATTGGAAATGCGCTTTATGTAAATCGTTTACGATTACTGTTTAACTTGTTCGATATTTGGGTCGTTATGATGTCGAGACTTGCACCAAGGAAGGAATGTTTCTACGTTTATTACTAAAAAGTCATAATAAAAAATCAATTTTTTTCATGTAGGTACCATAATTTTACTCTTTTACCATTTATTGTAGGTACATAATATAAATTCGATATTCTAAGGCTACCAAATGCTTAGAAAATGAAATTGAAATGACGTGACGTGTCAAAGAATAAATTGTGCATGTGCAACTTTCTTATTTGTGGACGAATTTTTCTGAAATTTTAAAAGATCTATATATTGTTCCTTATTTATTTATGTCCAACAATTTTATATATTTGCATGTCCATGTTTATAGATTTTAATGTGTGTTTTTACTTTTTATAATTTGTAACCATTTGACACATTTTTGCGTACGTATTGCTATAATGTGTATATACATAGTGCACTTTTTGAGAATTAGCAAAATGTGCTATTGTTTGCATTTTGTCCGTCCGTCCGTCGGGACCCACTTCTACCGTTTTGAACTACTTCTAGGGGAATGGTCCTAGAGTCCTGGAATTTTTTGCAGTAGGTAGCCTATACCTTGAAGCTGTGTCAGACGACCATCAAATTTCGCTGTTTCACTCTGTTGTGACGTTACGAAACGTCCATGTAATGTGCCTTTCTTACTGGATAGTTTTATCCTTCATGGCACTCTAATGAATGGTCTCAACGAAAGGAATTAATTTCTACCAACCATAGCCCTCCTCGACTTCTTACCGTGATATCGGATTGTCGGAAGAGGGTACTCACAAAGGGCGATTGAGATGTCTGCAAGAAATATATCCATTGGTGATGTCAAAACAAAAGCTATTTCGGTTAAAAAAATGTGCTTTATCTGCACAAGAGTTGTGCACAATTTACACTTGTTTTCATTATTTGCAATTTAGATTGGATTTTTTTGTAGTAGGACATTCCTGTCCTTTTGTTGTTCTTGGTGCATTTTGTTTCAAAATGTGGGCGGATTTTCCCGAAACTAAAAAATCAATTGGGTTACCTGTGCTATTTTTTTCGCAAAAAAGACTGCTAACGTGGAAATGCGCCTTTTATTGTAGACGATTCTGATAATAAAGTGGAGATTTACCTGCGCATACCTTCTTTAGTTACTGAATGTGCAATCATTTATTGTTTTTTATCGGTTACTTCTTGTGCAATTAGGTAGTCATTTCCAATAATTTGGGTTTGATGAGAAATTTAACCGTAAAAAAGTAAGATAAGGAGCTTCATATGTTCTATCTAACAAGTATTATTTTAAAAAACCTTTTTGTTGGAGGTATGTGCAGTTTTGGAGCTACGACTTTTTGATCTGGTCTCCTACGTGCCTGAAAAACGGTCACAACCTTTCTTTTATCCTCAGGAACATAACCAATTTTCAAAGCGACTGGACGTTTCTAAACAAAGTTATCGCGCACACAGACAGACGAACAGACAGGCAGCAATATAAAATTATAAATTATAAACGATCGCGACGATAGTTAATCTAAAACGACGACGGAATCTAAGACATTATGTAAAATTGCCGTAATTAGCAGATATCATTTATAGCGAAAAATTGGTTTATTTTCATATGGATAGCAAATGTTATCCTTATAGCAATGCCACTAAATACACAATATGCTTTTTTCGCTTCTTTAATATTTGTGCGTTACGCAATACACATCCAATAATTAATTTCGTTCAAGTAATGTAAGAATTTACATACTTAAGTATAAAATATAAGTATGGCCAAACTAAAAGCTAACCAAGGAAATATTATTTATTTCGAATAGAATACGAGGAGATAAGATTAGCAGAGAATTGTAACGTTGAAATATCTGTGCAGTAAAATATCTGCCTTTGAGAGTGGGAAAAATGGGTGGAGCTATAATTATTCGTATCTATATTTTAAAAGTAGCGACATCTGAGCGGACTCAATGTGGCTATGTATCAAATTTCATTTGAATGCCTCCATAAATAAGAAAGTCGGTACTGCGCATGCGCAAAACCAAATTTTGAAACTGGCGTTATATTTGCTTTTATTCAAAGTGGTTATGTATCAAATTTCATTTAAATCCCTCCATAAATAAGAAAGTTGGCACTGCGCATGCGCAAAACGAAATTTGGAAACTGGCGTTAAATTTGGTTTTATTCCAAGTAGCTATGTATCAAATTTAATTTAAATACCTTCATAAATAAGAAAGTTTGCAATTCGGTCTGTAAATGGTAGAGATGCGAAAAGGGCACTGTGAATGCTGATCGATTAGGCTCAACTTTTGGAATTGTTTTATATGGCTAAAACTATGCGCATATTGAATTTCCTGCAATTCGGTTCATAACTAACGGAGATGTCAAAAGGGCCTACTTTATTTTTTTGTCTACATTGCCAATTCACGAACTCCAATCTACAAATTTAATAAAGAATCCACCTGCAAAATTTCATCGTAATCGGTCCATTCGTTTATGAGTTATCGTGCTAACGGACGGACGGACAGACACCGCAAAATTATAAACTCGCTAGGAGATCGTTAATAATCATAACTGGTACTGGTATATGAGTACCTAACGTGCTGGTGGGAAAAATGCAGTAGCTTTTGAAACCATCATGAAACTTACCATAAAACCCATTACTTTAAATAAACCCCTAACAATAGAAGGTAATTAGGAAATAGGATGAGACCACAATTGACAACAGATAATCCTTACACAGAACACTAGAGGCAAAATAGTGTATTGCAGATAGCAATTTGCTAATGCTAATCAAGTTGTGCAATTACCACACAATAGTGTATGATGTGTTGCCTACCATCCTTAATTTTGTAATTTGTTTGTTACCATGACTTTCCGTATGGAAATTTGCGTTAAAATTTCAATTCAATTTTTTTAAGGGTTACAAAGTTCTTTTAAAAAATGAGCCCTTATGACGATTTTACTACTGGGTGTACTTCTTACAGGAATTCTGTAAATTCAAGCACAATGATGTACAGTTCACACAAACAGGACTGCAAGTAATTGCTGATGCAAATGCTCACGGAAAATGTAAGGCTACCAGGGATAGTTAGACATTTTATGCCTTTACGTTGCAGTGCTGGTTTCAGAAAAAGTTGCCCACCTTAGGTTTAAACATGGATACAATCCAAAAACTTCTTGAGTATGACCATACAATCATACATAGGTATGTGAAACATATATACTTGTCCAGGTTCAAATTGCCTCTGTCTGACGGAAACCTAGGATGTTAATAACATAGAAAATTAACTTCAATTTAGGTACTAATAGAGAGAGAGCTTAAAATATTTTAATTCTTCTTTCCACAAAAATCTCAAACATGTAAATAAATTTAAAATCAACACACCTTTTACTTGTTATTAAACTTCCATTCTTGTCTACACATCGGACACTGTTGATTTACTTGCTGCGACTGCAACCACTTAACAATACAGTGCATATGAAAGCAGTGCGAACATTGGCCCCAAACGAGCGGACAATCGTCTCCGGGTAATTTACAATCGGGACAGCAACCATCAAATGGCATACGACAAATTCCGCAATTATCGTCGTTTGCTACCCATCTCCATGTAGCGACACCCACCCAATCTGCGAGAAATATTCGATTATAGGTTATAGTGCGATGTGAACGCAAATGCCTACTTTTAATTGTAACTTTCATGATCCCATTTGTTTGGTTGTCACGCAAATTAATTTACGGAACGAGAAGTTTTGTTAGTTTGAAAGATTTGACGTAGAAGTGTTTTTCAAAATATGTCACTCACAAACACAACAACAACAACAACCACACAATCCGACGAACGCGAAGTTAGCGGCAGTGTTGAAGTGGAAGTGGAAGACGTACCAGAAGAAGGTAAGAACTACTTTGATCAATTGCATCTACAGCGTGTTGTAAATTAACGTGCCTTATCGTAAAGACGTCTAGATTCTAGAACACTTAAAACATGGTATTTTATATAAATTTTAGATTTTGATTTTGCTACCCTATTATATACCAGATCAAGGAGGTCATTTTGATGATTTGATGAATGACAATTAAAAATTACTTCAAGTGGTCGAATATTGTAACATATTATGCAGTACTTGCCCCGTGTGACCAAAACTTGAGGAATAATTATCAGTATTATACCGTACGTTATACAGATTTCATATACCAGCTTTAAGAATAACGTCGTAAGCGTACGCATTCACAGTTATTATGCAGAAAATCCTTGTTAAAACGGTTTTACGGTTGCAAGCGGAACCGGTCCACAAAATTGTAGTGAGGGAAAAATGTAAAAATTCAAGTTGTAAGAAAAATGGTAAAAACTTCAGGGATTCGGACCCTTATAGAAAGGGTTCCCACGGACTCCTCGAAGTGTTAATCCTACGGAAATTATTTGTTAGGCTCTCAGGAAGCTTCATGGAAAATTTGGTGCTTGTATTCGGCTGGTAAATATTTTTTTTACTAAGCGACCTCACTTTCATTAATGTCCTTGAAATTATATCGACCGGCTATTTACAAATTCGATTGTCGTCATTTCTTATGTTATAAAAATGTACTAGCTCGTCATCGTTATAATCCCGCTTACGAGCCCAATCATGGCAAAATTTTAAAATGACACTCACTCTAAATAAAAGGGAGAATTTTGATGCTTAATTCTTATCGCGATCTCATGTGTAATTTCCTTCTTAACTTTCTTCGCGGTTGGAAGAGAATTGCTCCACGGTTATTCTTTCACGGCTTTTACCTTAATTCTTCACGAACTAAAAACAAAAACAACCAAGTACTAACTGCGGATGAACCACTTTTTGATCAACCCTTCCATTCTATTCTACCTTTCTTCTTACAACTTTACCAAACAAATAATTAGAAACTGGACTTGGTCAGACACCTCGGATTGACATAGATGGACAATTTCCAGAAGATTGGCAGTGCCCACGACGGATCTGGTTTAGCTGGACTCACGTCACGTAGTTCCCGTCTTCGTCTTATGGCGCAACAATCAGGCGCTTCCAAGAACTAACAAATTTTAAAAATCGAAAAAATTTAAAGCCATTAGCGGACCCCATTTATATCTACTACAAAGTTCATATACACGGTGTCCATTTTTCGAGTGCCAGTGTGGGGTCTCGCTTACCCATTGAGTTAGAAAACTAATGGAGGGAATCAAATGCTTGAACAGGCGTAGACCACGGGAACCAAAAGTGGCCTCTAGCTGTGATTAAAGTACCACACTACTTCCGTTATCATTAGCGTCTTACTTCAGTGGCGTAGAGATATAATTTTCTTTCCACTAATAGGAATAATAACAAAAAAACGTGTAGAAGGAGTAAAATACATGCTCGTGGTAAAGTAAACAAAATAGACAAGGATGGGAAAGTATGCAGATTTAATATAATCATTGATTACAAATCTAAATATACATTGATGCGTTCCAGTAGAATAATTAAGGCCAGTTTACTATAGCCACTACAACTTGACAACTCCCATTAAATTCACTGTGTTGATCAATAGCTACAATTGACTGGTTGGTCTCAGGTTCATTACAACGGCAGAGAGGTTCAATAATAATTTATTGTTTATTGGTCTCAAAATGTATCCGCACTCGTAACAAAACTTACACCTGATATCCATATTATAAACTCACACGTTTAGCTGCAAAAACAAGTTTTGATAGTACCTACTGCATATTTGATGAACATTTTCCGCCTTCCCGGTGCAACCTTTGGTCGAAATCACAGTCAATGAAGCGTTGTGAGCACAAAGGCAAATTTCGAGAGCTGTTCTTGAGATATATTTACAAACGTTAGGTAACCACTTTGCTCGAAGTACTGGTTCGTTTGGAAAACTAAGAAACATAAACTGGGCACCTACAACCTCGCTTACAACATGATAAATGACATGCGGCAGTTAGTTATTTATATAAACCAGAGCACAAACCGATCCGAAATTATTAGGTACTTTAAAATGGCAAATTTAATAAAATTTGAATTTGGTGGAAAACTGACAGTGACAGGACCCGCGTTTTCATATGTCAAATAATGTGGGCCAAAATGTACCTTCACGGGAACCTATCCACGCGAGTGGCCTCTATCTGTGGCAACTTCCGTCTACAAAAATTCTTACCCCCTCTACCATTATATTCCCTCCATTAGTTTTCTAACTCAAACTCAATGCGCTTACCTTAAGAGATAGAAAGTTGGGTAAATGGGGACAAAGTTGCGAATTTCCCTGCTGAATAACCACCTGAAAAGAAATTTAAAATATCATCAATAGTTCTGAAAATATCGTAAAAAAACGAAACTTTCTGATTTTCGTTCTTAATTTTTTCATGATAAACTACTCGTACTAGACATTTCTAATTAACACATTATTCGAACACTTTTCAATGGAGATTGCGAATGTGACATCTCGTTTTAAATAACTATTTCAGATGACAGAGAAACACGTGGCTACTTTAGTTTTTCTTATGGACGCCATTTTTAATTTTGAGTTATTAAGATTACATCTTTTTTTCTCTTTACGACGATATATCACACATGGTGGTTCAGTATCACATTTTTCCTAAAATACAACTTTTAATTTTTTGGGAACAGTGCTTTGGAAAAACAAAACGTTCATTTATTGTGAAAAAAAGTTTGACAGTTTGATGCATATGTCCGGTTGCAGCGTTGGCATCAGGGAACTAGGTGTGTTGAGAAAATTCGATGTTCATATGAACAGAAGAATTGAACCTTCGTTTTGCAAGAAAATTATAATTTAAATTAGAACAAAATACATTAGAATATATATACAGTGTGTAAAGTGTTGATAGCAAGCAATTATACATGAGTTCTTTATTTTAACTGTAAGATGTCGCTGTAGTTTCAAAAAGTTGTGTTTAAGTAGCCGACATGTTATGATGACATTAAATTGCATTTTTAGTTTTGCGTACTTAATTATTTATTGTGCTTAATTCCTTAACCATACGCCTGAAGAACTTCATGAGGTTATGGGCCCAGTGGCCAGTATGTTACAATAGTGATTAAAAAGGTAATGGGAAGGGTTAAAATGCTTTTGGAACAACAGGGTGTGTCGGAGGCTCTGAAGACAATGCCGCCCAGTGAAGGTGGTGAATTGGAAAGTTTTAATAAAAAGGACGTTAAAGCTCGAATGGTAATAATACAAAGTATAGCGGATAACGTACTGGAAATGTTAAAAGATAAGAAAACGGCTAAAGAGATGATGGAAAGTCTTGACAAGACTTACGCAAGACGAGGAATTTCTACACAGGTAGCTTTACAAAGAAAATTTAGAAGTTTGAAGTTTGCTGGTGATGCTTCATTAAGCACGTTTCTAACACAATTTGATCAGACGTTATCTGAGCTAAAGACAGCGGGTGGAAAAATCGATGAAAGTGAAACGGTGTTACAGTTGTTGTCAGCGATGCCAGAAAGTTATCAGTCGGTAACTACTGCAATAGATGTAATGTTTTGTCAAAACGAAGAAAGTGTAGATCTAGACTTTGTCAAAAATAAGTTGTTGCTGGAAGAGTCGCGGCAAAGTAAAAATGTTGAACAAACGGATCGTAATCTTGCATTTGTGGGCCACGACAACAAAAAGTGGAAGAAGACATTCCAGAATCAAAGAGGGAGCGCTACTGCAAACAGCCAAAGTGGAAGTTTCCCATTCAAGTGCCATTTTTGTCATAAAGTTGGACATAAAAAGGTGGATTGTTGGCAAAGACGAAAACAACAAAGTTCTGGGTTGGGACATAATAACAACGTTCGATCTCAGGCTTCACACAGTGCACATGGTGCGGAAAATCAGGAAAATGAAGAAGAACCAGTGACATTTGTGAGTTCGTACGATGGTGAAAACGTTGCATCAAATGTGAACTGTAAAACAGGAAATGACGGTATGATCAAATTTATCCTTGATAGTGGGGCTACGAATCATTTAATAAACTCTAATTTTGCAAGTTATTTAACTAATGTAAAAGACATTAATTACAAAATTAAAGTTGCTAAAGAAGGCGAAACTATAACTGCGTTAAAAGAAGGTGATCTATTTTTAAAATCGTGCACAGGTAAACAATTGAAGGTGCAGAATGTGTGGTTATGTGACAATCTGTTGTATAATTTGTTGTCCGTTAAAAAGTTGGAAGAAAATTCACTAACAGTCGTATTTAAGGATCGGAAGGCAACAATATTGAAAGACGACAAGGTAATACTAAAAGCATATTTGGAAGGAAGCTTGTATGTAGTTTCATTACAATTTCAACCCCAGACACGTTTTGTTAATATGACATACAACGAAGAAAAAATGTTGCAACATCGAAGAATGGGACATTCATCCAAGTATCCTGCTCCAGAAGTTTGTGAAATCTGTGTTAAGGCGAAGCAAACACGGAAACCATATGTGCCTATACGGAATGAAAGGAAACCAACATGGATACTGGAAGTAATTTCGACAGACATTTGCGGTCCCATTAATCCATCAACGTACGATGCTAAACAGTACTTCATAACGTTTATCGACCACTTCTCACATTTTTGTGTGGTGTACTTATTGAACCGAAAAAGCGAAGCATTAGAAAAGTTTCAAAATTTTGTCGCAATGGCTGAAGCGAAATTCAATGTACGTGTCCATCGATTAAGGTGCGACAATGGAGGCGAATATTCCTCTAAGTTATTTCAAAGTTTCTGTCAACAAAAAGGGATAAAAATTCAATATACTGTACCGTTCAATCCACAACAAAATGGAGTTTCAGAGAGGTTCAATCGAACCATTATGGAGAAGGCAAGATGCTTAATCTTTGACTCTGGTTTGGAGAAAATATATTGGGGAGAGGCAGTGCGAACTGCTGTCTACTTAATTAATCGATTGAAGACGAGAGTTTTAGCAAATGATTTAACTCCTGCGGAGGTTTGGTATGGAGAAAAGCAGAATCTAGACAAGGTGAAAATATTTGGCTGTAAGGCATATAATCATATTCCCAAAGAATTAAGAAAATCGAAGTTGGACCCTCACACACGAAAATTATTGATGATCGGGTATGCTGATAATGGGTACCGGTTACTAGATGTTGAAAATCAAAAGGTCGTACATGGAAGAAATGTAGTCTTCGACGAAGGAATAGGCGATACGAAACCTAGACGAATCTTACTCGACAGTGACGCAGAAGAATCTACGAGAGCTGAGAACCCCGAGGTAAACCAAGATGACATAGAGAACTTGAACGACAGGGAAATTCAGTCAGACAAGGACGTGGAGAAGAGACAACCAACTGTACGGAGGAGTGTGCGTAATAAGAAGCAGCCGAAATATCTCGACGACTATTATTTGGATGAAGAAGATGATTTAAATTTATTTGCAGCATTGTCAACATGTAACTTAATCACAGATGTTCCGAAAAACTACAAGGAAGCCTTAGAGGTCAATCAAGGTTGGGAGAAAGCGATACAAGAAGAGCTAACTGCATTAGAAGAGAACAATACGTGGCAACTTGTGAGAAAACCAGAAAATGAGACTGTCATTGACTCAAGGTGGGTGTTTTCTGAGAAGATCGTGGATAACGAAAAGAAGAAAAAGGCACGGTTGGTAGCACGCGGCTACAAACAAGATGAGGTAATTGAAAATGTGTACTCACCTGTCGCACGTATGCCAAGTTTAAGGTTTTTAATTTCTTTGTATGTTGAATTTGATTTATTTGTAATGCAACTTGATTTTAAGACAGCATTTCTTAATGGTACACTAAAAAATCCAGTTTATATGAAACCACCTGAAGGTTTAAAAATTGAAAGTTCTGGCATAGTTTGCAAAATAAATAAAGCCCTATATGGACTTCGTCAATCACCGAAATGTTGGAATTCACTTTTTAACAGTTTTATGATTAAATTAGGTTTTAAACGTTCTAAAAAGGATCCATGCCTGTATTTTAATGATCAAACATTTGTTTTAGTTCACGTTGATGATTTAATCATGTTTTCTAAATCTGAGGATAGCTTAACTTTAGTAAAAAACAAATTAATGGAAAGTTTTAAAATGAAACAATTTCAAAATACTTGTATAAATTTTCTTGGATTGCAAATAAGTAAATTTGAAGGTAAGGTTTATGTTTCTCAGAGTAAATTGATATGGAAAATCCTAAAGAGGTTCAACATGCTTGACTGTAAAAGTTCAAATTTACCAATTGAATATAAATTGCAACTAGGTGAAGCTAAAAATTGTGTCAGTCATGAAAATTTGCCCTATAGAGAACTTATCGGATCACTTATGTATATAATGTTAGGATCACGCCCAGATTTAAGTTTTTCAGTAACATATTACAGTCAATTCCAAAATAATTATACTTTTGAACATTGGACTAATTTAAAAAGGATTCTGAGGTACCTACTTGAAAAACACATTTGATCATGGTTTGATGTTTTCTAAAGGTAGTTCAGAGTTAAACATTAATGCATATGTCGATGCGGACTTTGCAAATAATATTAATGACCGTAAAAGTATTTCCGGATACGTCATTAAAATGAACAATAATGTTATTGATTGGAAAACAAGAAAGCAGTGCACAGTAGCGTTATCAAGCTCTGAAGCCGAATATGTAGCTTTAGCGACATGTGTTAGCAATTGCTTATTTTTCGGTCACATATGTCAAGAAATTTTACATCTTAATATTTTTCCGATTGTCATTAACGAAGATAATCAATCCTGTATTAGAATGGCATCAACATTGGAAACTCGTCGAACCAAACACATCGACATTAAACATCATTATATTAGAGACTGTGTGGAATCTGAAAGAATACATATTCAATATATACCCTCAAACGAACAGCAAGCAGATATTTTAACAAATCACGTCCATTTACAAGTAAAAATTTGCCTCACATTTAGGTAGTCATTTCCAATAATTTGGGTTTGATGAGAAATTTAACCGTAAAAAAGTAAGATAAGGAGCTTCATATGTTCTATCTAACAAGTATTATTTTAAAAAACCTTTTTGTTGGAGGTATGTGCAGTTTTGGAGCTACGCCTTTTTGATCTGGTCTCCTACGTGCCTGAAAAACGGTCACAACCTTTCTTTTATCCTCAGGAACATAACCAATTTTCAAAGCGACTGGACGTTTCTAAACAAAGTTATCGCGCACACAGACAGACGAACAGACAGGCAGCAATATAAAATTATAAATTATAAACGATCGCGACGATAGTTAATCTAAAACGACGACGGAATCTAAGACATTATGTAAAATTGCCGTAATTAGCAGATATCATTTATAGCGAAAAATTGGTTTATTTTCATATGGATAGCAAATGTTATCCTTATAGCAATGCCACTAAATACACAATATGCTTTTTTCGCTTCTTTAATATTTGTGCGTTACGCAATACACATCCAATAATTAATTTCGTTCAAGTAATGTAAGAATTTACATACTTAAGTATAAAATATAAGTATGGCCAAACTAAAAGCTAACCAAGGAAATATTATTTATTTCGAATAGAATACGAGGAGATAAGATTAGCAGAGAATTGTAACGTTGAAATATCTGTGCAGTAAAATATCTGCCTTTGAGAGTGGGAAAAATGGGTGGAGCTATAATTATTCGTATCTATATTTTAAAAGTAGCGACATCTGAGCGGACTCAATGTGGCTATGTATCAAATTTCATTTGAATGCCTCCATAAATAAGAAAGTCGGTACTGCGCATGCGCAAAACCAAATTTTGAAACTGGCGTTATATTTGCTTTTATTCAAAGTGGTTATGTATCAAATTTCATTTAAATCCCTCCATAAATAAGAAAGTTGGCACTGCGCATGCGCAAAACGAAATTTGGAAACTGGCGTTAAATTTGGTTTTATTCCAAGTAGCTATGTATCAAATTTAATTTAAATACCTTCATAAATAAGAAAGTTTGCAATTCGGTCTGTAAATGGTAGAGATGCGAAAAGGGCACTGTGAATGCTGATCGATTAGGCTCAACTTTTGGAATTGTTTTATATGGCTAAAACTATGCGCATATTGAATTTCCTGCAATTCGGTTCATAACTAACGGAGATGTCAAAAGGGCCTACTTTATTTTTTTGTCTACATTGCCAATTCACGAACTCCAATCTACAAATTTAATAAAGAATCCACCTGCAAAATTTCATCGTAATCGGTCCATTCGTTTATGAGTTATCGTGCTAACGGACGGACGGACAGACACCGCAAAATTATAAACTCGCTAGGAGATCGTTAATAATCATAACTGGTACTGGTATATGAGTACCTAACGTGCTGGTGGGAAAAATGCAGTAGCTTTTGAAACCATCATGAAACTTACCATAAAACCCATTACTTTAAATAAACCCCTAACAATAGAAGGTAATTAGGAAATAGGATGAGACCACAATTGACAACAGATAATCCTTACACAGAACACTAGAGGCAAAATAGTGTATTGCAGATAGCAATTTGCTAATGCTAATCAAGTTGTGCAATTACCACACAATAGTGTATGATGTGTTGCCTACCATCCTTAATTTTGTAATTTGTTTGTTACCATGACTTTCCGTATGGAAATTTGCGTTAAAATTTCAATTCAATTTTTTTAAGGGTTACAAAGTTCTTTTAAAAAATGAGCCCTTATGACGATTTTACTACTGGGTGTACTTCTTACAGGAATTCTGTAAATTCAAGCACAATGATGTACAGTTCACACAAACAGGACTGCAAGTAATTGCTGATGCAAATGCTCACGGAAAATGTAAGGCTACCAGGGATAGTTAGACATTTTATGCCTTTACGTTGCAGTGCTGGTTTCAGAAAAAGTTGCCCACCTTAGGTTTAAACATGGATACAATCCAAAAACTTCTTGAGTATGACCATACAATCATACATAGGTATGTGAAACATATATACTTGTCCAGGTTCAAATTGCCTCTGTCTGACGGAAACCTAGGATGTTAATAACATAGAAAATTAACTTCAATTTAGGTACTAATAGAGAGAGAGCTTAAAATATTTTAATTCTTCTTTCCACAAAAATCTCAAACATGTAAATAAATTTAAAATCAACACACCTTTTACTTGTTATTAAACTTCCATTCTTGTCTACACATCGGACACTGTTGATTTACTTGCTGCGACTGCAACCACTTAACAATACAGTGCATATGAAAGCAGTGCGAACATTGGCCCCAAACGAGCGGACAATCGTCTCCGGGTAATTTACAATCGGGACAGCAACCATCAAATGGCATACGACAAATTCCGCAATTATCGTCGTTTGCTACCCATCTCCATGTAGCGACACCCACCCAATCTGCGAGAAATATTCGATTATAGGTTATAGTGCGATGTGAACGCAAATGCCTACTTTTAATTGTAACTTTCATGATCCCATTTGTTTGGTTGTCACGCAAATTAATTTACGGAACGAGAAGTTTTGTTAGTTTGAAAGATTTGACGTAGAAGTGTTTTTCAAAATATGTCACTCACAAACACAACAACAACAACAACCACACAATCCGACGAACGCGAAGTTAGCGGCAGTGTTGAAGTGGAAGTGGAAGACGTACCAGAAGAAGGTAAGAACTACTTTGATCAATTGCATCTACAGCGTGTTGTAAATTAACGTGCCTTATCGTAAAGACGTCTAGATTCTAGAACACTTAAAACATGGTATTTTATATAAATTTTAGATTTTGATTTTGCTACCCTATTATATACCAGATCAAGGAGGTCATTTTGATGATTTGATGAATGACAATTAAAAATTACTTCAAGTGGTCGAATATTGTAACATATTATGCAGTACTTGCCCCGTGTGACCAAAACTTGAGGAATAATTATCAGTATTATACCGTACGTTATACAGATTTCATATACCAGCTTTAAGAATAACGTCGTAAGCGTACGCATTCACAGTTATTATGCAGAAAATCCTTGTTAAAACGGTTTTACGGTTGCAAGCGGAACCGGTCCACAAAATTGTAGTGAGGGAAAAATGTAAAAATTCAAGTTGTAAGAAAAATGGTAAAAACTTCAGGGATTCGGACCCTTATAGAAAGGGTTCCCACGGACTCCTCGAAGTGTTAATCCTACGGAAATTATTTGTTAGGCTCTCAGGAAGCTTCATGGAAAATTTGGTGCTTGTATTCGGCTGGTAAATATTTTTTTTACTAAGCGACCTCACTTTCATTAATGTCCTTGAAATTATATCGACCGGCTATTTACAAATTCGATTGTCGTCATTTCTTATGTTATAAAAATGTACTAGCTCGTCATCGTTATAATCCCGCTTACGAGCCCAATCATGGCAAAATTTTAAAATGACACTCACTCTAAATAAAAGGGAGAATTTTGATGCTTAATTCTTATCGCGATCTCATGTGTAATTTCCTTCTTAACTTTCTTCGCGGTTGGAAGAGAATTGCTCCACGGTTATTCTTTCACGGCTTTTACCTTAATTCTTCACGAACTAAAAACAAAAACAACCAAGTACTAACTGCGGATGAACCACTTTTTGATCAACCCTTCCATTCTATTCTACCTTTCTTCTTACAACTTTACCAAACAAATAATTAGAAACTGGACTTGGTCAGACACCTCGGATTGACATAGATGGACAATTTCCAGAAGATTGGCAGTGCCCACGACGGATCTGGTTTAGCTGGACTCACGTCACGTAGTTCCCGTCTTCGTCTTATGGCGCAACAATCAGGCGCTTCCAAGAACTAACAAATTTTAAAAATCGAAAAAATTTAAAGCCATTAGCGGACCCCATTTATATCTACTACAAAGTTCATATACACGGTGTCCATTTTTCGAGTGCCAGTGTGGGGTCTCGCTTACCCATTGAGTTAGAAAACTAATGGAGGGAATCAAATGCTTGAACAGGCGTAGACCACGGGAACCAAAAGTGGCCTCTAGCTGTGATTAAAGTACCACACTACTTCCGTTATCATTAGCGTCTTACTTCAGTGGCGTAGAGATATAATTTTCTTTCCACTAATAGGAATAATAACAAAAAAACGTGTAGAAGGAGTAAAATACATGCTCGTGGTAAAGTAAACAAAATAGACAAGGATGGGAAAGTATGCAGATTTAATATAATCATTGATTACAAATCTAAATATACATCGATGTGTTCCAGTAGTATAATTAAGGCCAGTTTACTATAGCCACTACAACTTGACAACTCCCATTAAATTCACTGTGTTGATCAATAGCTACAATTGACTGGTTGGTCTCAGGTTCATTACAACGGCAGAGAGGTTCAATAATAATTTATTGTTTATTGGTCTCAAAATGTATCCGCACTCGTAACAAAACTTACACCTGATATCCATATTATAAACTCACACGTTTAGCTGCAAAAACAAGTTTTGATAGTACCTACTGCATATTTGATGAACATTTTCCGCCTTCCCGGTGCAACCTTTGGTCGAAATCACAGTCAATGAAGCGTTGTGAGCACAAAGGCAAATTTCGAGAGCTGTTCTTGAGATATATTTACAAACGTTAGGTAACCACTTTGCTCGAAGTACTGGTTCGTTTGGAAAACTAAGAAACATAAACTGGGCACCTACAACCTCGCTTACAACATGATAAATGACATGCGGCAGTTAGTTATTTATATAAACCAGAGCACAAACCGATCCGAAATTATTAGGTACTTTAAAATGGCAAATTTAATAAAATTTGAATTTGGTGGAAAACTGACAGTGACAGGACCCGCGTTTTCATATGTCAAATAATGTCGGCCAAAATGTACCTTCACGGGAACCTATCCACGCGAGTGGCCTCTATCTGTGGCAACTTCCGTCTACAAAAATTCTTACCCCCTCTACCATTATATTCCCTCCATTAGTTTTCTAACTCAAACTCAATGCGCTTACCTTAAGAGATAGAAAGTTGGGTAAATGGGGACAAAGTTGCGAATTTCCCTGCTGAATAACCACCTGAAAAGAAATTTAAAATATCATCAATAGTTCTGAAAATATCGTAAAAAAACGAAACTTTCTGATTTTCGTTCTTAATTTTTTCATGATAAACTACTCGTACTAGACATTTCTAATTAACACATTATTCGAACACTTTTCAATGGAGATTGCGAATGTGACATCTCGTTTTAAATAACTATTTCAGATGACAGAGAAACACGTGGCTACTTTAGTTTTTCTTATGGACGCCATTTTTAATTTTGAGTTATTAAGATTACATCTTTTTTTCTCTTTACGACGATATATCACACATGGTGGTTCAGTATCACATTTTTCCTAAAATACAACTTTTAATTTTTTGGGAACAGTGCTTTGGAAAAACAAAACGTTCATTTATTGTGAAAAAAAGTTTGACAGTTTGATGCATATGTCCGGTTGCAGCGTTGGCATCAGGGAACTAGGTGTGTTGAGAAAATTCGATGTTCATATGAACAGAAGAATTGAACCTTCGTTTTGCAAGAAAATTATAATTTAAATTAGAACAAAATACATTAGAATATATATACAGTGTGTAAAGTGTTGATAGCAAGCAATTATACATGAGTTCTTTATTTTAACTGTAAGATGTCGCTGTAGTTTCAAAAAGTTGTGTTTAAGTAGCCGACATGTTATGATGACATTAAATTGCATTTTTAGTTTTGCGTACTTAATTATTTATTGTGCTTAATTCCTTAACCATACGCCTGAAGAACTTCATGAGGTTATGGGCCCAGTGGCCAGTATGTTACAATAGTGATTAAAAAGGTAATGGGAAGGGTTAAAATGCTTTTGGAACAACAGGGTGTGTCGGAGGCTCTGAAGACAATGCCGCCCAGTGAAGGTGGTGAATTGGAAAGTTTTAATAAAAAGGACGTTAAAGCTCGAATGGTAATAATACAAAGTATAGCGGATAACGTACTGGAAATGTTAAAAGATAAGAAAACGGCTAAAGAGATGATGGAAAGTCTTGACAAGACTTACGCAAGACGAGGAATTTCTACACAGGTAGCTTTACAAAGAAAATTTAGAAGTTTGAAGTTTGCTGGTGATGCTTCATTAAGCACGTTTCTAACACAATTTGATCAGACGTTATCTGAGCTAAAGACAGCGGGTGGAAAAATCGATGAAAGTGAAACGGTGTTACAGTTGTTGTCAGCGATGCCAGAAAGTTATCAGTCGGTAACTACTGCAATAGATGTAATGTTTTGTCAAAACGAAGAAAGTGTAGATCTAGACTTTGTCAAAAATAAGTTGTTGCTGGAAGAGTCGCGGCAAAGTAAAAATGTTGAACAAACGGATCGTAATCTTGCATTTGTGGGCCACGACAACAAAAAGTGGAAGAAGACATTCCAGAATCAAAGAGGGAGCGCTACTGCAAACAGCCAAAGTGGAAGTTTCCCATTCAAGTGCCATTTTTGTCATAAAGTTGGACATAAAAAGGTGGATTGTTGGCAAAGACGAAAACAACAAAGTTCTGGGTTGGGACATAATAACAACGTTCGATCTCAGGCTTCACACAGTGCACATGGTGCGGAAAATCAGGAAAATGAAGAAGAACCAGTGACATTTGTGAGTTCGTACGATGGTGAAAACGTTGCATCAAATGTGAACTGTAAAACAGGAAATGACGGTATGATCAAATTTATCCTTGATAGTGGGGCT
This sequence comes from Photinus pyralis, assembly GCF_008802855.1. Classification (NCBI taxonomy): domain Eukaryota; kingdom Metazoa; phylum Arthropoda; class Insecta; order Coleoptera; family Lampyridae; genus Photinus; species Photinus pyralis. Next base: position 14,652,897 of record NW_022170250.1, read on the forward strand.
ACGAATCATTTAATAAACTCTAACTGCGTTAAAAGAAGGTGATCTATTTTTAAAATCGTGTACAGGTAAACAATTGAAGGTGCAGAAAGTGTGGTTATGTGACAATCTGTTGTACAATTTGTTGTCCGTTAAAAAGTTGGAAGAAAATTCACTAACAGTCGTATTTAAGGATCGGAAGGCAACAATATTGAAAGACGACAAGGTAATACTAAAAGCATATTTGGAAGGAAGCTGTATGTAGTTTCATTACAATTTCAACCCCAACACGTTTTGTTAATATGACATACAACGAAGAAAAAATGTTGCAACATCGAAGAATGGGACATTCATCCAAGTATCCTGTTCCAGAAGTTTGTGAAATCTGTGTTAAGGCGAAGCAAACACGGAAACCATATGTGCCTATACGGAATGAAAGGAAACCAACACGGATACTGGAAGTAATTTCGACAGACATTTGCGGTCCCATATCCATCAACGTACGATGCTAAACAGTACTTCATAACGTTTATCGACCACTTCTCACATTTTTGTGTGGTGTACTTATTGAACCGAAAAAGCGAAGCATTAGAAAAGTTTCAAAATTTTGTCGCAATGGCTGAAACGAAATTCAATGTACGTGTCCATCGATTAAGGTGCGACAATGGAGGCGAATATTCCTCTAAGTTATTTCAAAGTTTCTGTCAACAAAAAGGGATAAAAATTCAATATACTGTACCGTTCAATCCACAACAAAATGGAGTTTCAGAGAGGTTCAATCGAACCATTATGGAGAAGGCAAGATGCTTAATCTTTGACTCTGGTTTGGAGAAAATATATTGGGGAGAGGCAGTGCGAACTGCTGTCTACTTAATTAATCGATTGAAGACGAGAGTTTTAGCAAATGATTTAACTCCTGCGGAGGTTTGGTATGGAGAAAAGCAGAATCTAGACAAGGTGAAAATATTTGGCTGTAAGGCATATAATCATATTCCCAAAGAATTAAGAAAATCGAAGTTGGACCCTCACACACGAAAATTATTGATGATCGGGTATGCTGATAATGGGTACCGGTTACTAGATGTTGAAAATCAAAAGGTCGTACATGGAAGAAATGTAGTCTTCGACGAAGGAATAGGCGATACGAAACCTAGACGAATCTTACTCGACAGTGACGCAGAAGAATCTACGAGAGCTGAGAACCCCGAGGTAAACCAAGATGACATAGAGAACTTGAACGACAGGGAAATTCAGTCAGACAAGGACGTGGAGAAGAGACAACCAACTGTACGGAGGAGTGTGCGTAATAAGAAGCAGCCGAAATATCTCGACGACTATTATTTGGATGAAGAAGATGATTTAAATTTATTTGCAGCATTGTCAACATGTAACTTAATCACAGATGTTCCGAAAAACTACAAGGAAGCCTTAGAGGTCAATCAAGGTTGGGAGAAAGCGATACAAGAAGAGCTAACTGCATTAGAAGAGAACAATACGTGGCAACTTGTGAGAAAACCAGAAAATGAGACTGTCATTGACTCAAGGTGGGTGTTTTCTGAGAAGATCGTGGATAACGAAAAGAAGAAAAAGGCACGGTTGGTAGCACGCGGCTACAAACAAGATGAGGTAATTGAAAATGTGTACTCACCTGTCGCACGTATGCCAAGTTTAAGGTTTTTAATTTCTTTGTATGTTGAATTTGATTTATTTGTAATGCAACTTGATTTTAAGACAGCATTTCTTAATGGTACACTAAAAAATCCAGTTTATATGAAACCACCTGAAGGTTTAAAAATTGAAAGTTCTGGCATAGTTTGCAAAATAAATAAAGCCCTATATGGACTTCGTCAATCACCGAAATGTTGGAATTCACTTTTTAACAGTTTTATGATTAAATTAGGTTTTAAACGTTCTAAAAAGGATCCATGCCTGTATTTTAATGATCAAACATTTGTTTTAGTTCACGTTGATGATTTAATCATGTTTTCTAAATCTGAGGATAGCTTAACTTTAGTAAAAAACAAATTAATGGAAAGTTTTAAAATGAAACAATTTCAAAATACTTGTATAAATTTTCTTGGATTGCAAATAAGTAAATTTGAAGGTAAGGTTTATGTTTCTCAGAGTAAATTGATATGGAAAATCCTAAAGAGGTTCAACATGCTTGACTGTAAAAGTTCAAATTTACCAATTGAATATAAATTGCAACTAGGTGAAGCTAAAAATTGTGTCAGTCATGAAAATTTGCCCTATAGAGAACTTATCGGATCACTTATGTATATAATGTTAGGATCACGCCCAGATTTAAGTTTTTCAGTAACATATTACAGTCAATTCCAAAATAATTATACTTTTGAACATTGGACTAATTTAAAAAGGATTCTGAGGTACCTACTTGAAAAACACATTTGATCATGGTTTGATGTTTTCTAAAGGTAGTTCAGAGTTAAACATTAATGCATATGTCGATGCGGACTTTGCAAATAATATTAATGACCGTAAAAGTATTTCCGGATACGTCATTAAAATGAACAATAATGTTATTGATTGGAAAACAAGAAAGCAGTGCACAGTAGCGTTATCAAGCTCTGAAGCCGAATATGTAGCTTTAGCGACATGTGTTAGCAATTGCTTATTTTTCGGTCACATATGTCAAGAAATTTTACATCTTAATATTTTTCCGATTGTCATTAACGAAGATAATCAATCCTGTATTAGAATGGCATCAACATTGGAAACTCGTCGAACCAAACACATCGACATTAAACATCATTATATTAGAGACTGTGTGGAATCTGAAAGAATACATATTCAATATATACCCTCAAACGAACAGCAAGCAGATATTTTAACAAAATCATTGTCATTAAGTAAATTTGAATATTTTAAAAACTTATTAAATGTGGTTAAAGTTCATAATATCTAGGTTAAGAATTTTTATTATATTCTAAATGTTTTTTTGCCCTGTAGGGGAAATAGAAATCTTTATTTTTAAGGAGTGTATAATTGAGGGGGAGTGTTGATAGCAAGCAATTATACATGAGTTCTTTATTTTAACTGTAAGATGTCGCTGTAGTTTCAAAAAGTTGTGTTTAAGTAGCCGACATGTTATGATGACATTAAATTGCATTTTTAGTTTTGCGTACTTAATTATTTATTGTGCTTAATTCCTTAACCATACGCCTGAAGAACTTCATGATAAAGCGATGGGGTATACAAGAGGGAATTTTTTGTTAAATATTGACTTATGAAAAAAATTTATTCTTCATGATATTTTTTGCTTGCTTTGAAAGTACCAATAACGTTTCGATAATCTAAAATTTATTTATAGAAATCTGGAAAAATAATAAAATTAATTTTTTTTATTGAAAGTTATTCTACATTATGATCAAAATAGCGTATAGGCGCGTACAGACCGAGTTTCCAACGCAAGCCTGTGGTTACAGATTTGGAGGTGTTGGGATTGGTGTGTACCTCGCAAGCCAACGGTTTCCAACCGCTTCCAACGACGCTGTTGGCGTTCGATTGCGTTCGCTCGGTGAGCGGTACATCAAAGGGAAATTTGATGTGGTCTGGACAGGATTTGTCGCGATTTTAGTTTTTAGTCGTTTGTCTGACTTTTTAAAATGTCCACCATCTTCTTTTTGAAGTTCTTCTAGTAAGTGACTGCCACTGTACAAACTCCTATTTTTAAATGGTGTTGTTACCCACCAACGCCTAGGCCGTTTTTTCTTCTTTTTCTTTGAAATTAAAGAATTCATTATTAAAAACCCCGCACTCGCCAGCAGTAAATCGTCCTCGTCGCTTGACATTGTTTGACAAACCAGCAGCACCGGTTACCGAACTTTACCCAACACGGTCCCACCAAGTCCAACTCAAATCTTAAATTTTGGTGTGGACGAGGGCATTCCAATCGTTTCCAACGACAAACGCCAACGTCACATGTGCTTGGATTCGTTGGCTTGGCGTTGAAATCCGGTCTGTACGCGGCTTATTGCTATCAAACCACAAACAATCGAAACGTTATTGGTACTTTCAAAGCAAGCAAAAAATATCATGAAGAATAAATTTTTTTCATAAATCAATATTTAACAAAAAAATCCCTCTTGTATACCCCATCGCTTTACACACTGTATAATATTTTCGCAATAAAACTAGCACAATCGTAAATGACACTGCTTGAAATAAGTCAACATTTTGTTCATAACAAAAGAACGTTTTGTTTTTGCATAGCACTCTTTGCAGAAAATGAAAATTGTATTTTTAGAAAAAATGTGATACTGAACCACCATGTGTGATATATCGTTGTAGAGAGAAAAAAGACCTAATTTCAAAATGTCAAAATCCAAAACCGCGCCCATAAAAAAAAACTAAAGTTGCCACGGTTTCTCCGTTATCTAGAAAGTTATTAAAAACGGGATGCCATATTCGAAATCTCCATTAAAAAGTGTCTGAATGTGTTAATTAGAAATGTCTAGTGCAATATTAGTTTACATTGAAAAAGTTAAAAATGAAAATCAGAAATTTTCAATTTTTTGCCATATTTTCAAAACTATTGAAGATATTATAAAATTATTTTTAGATTATTATTCGGCACGAAAATTCGCAACTTTGCCCTAATTTAACCAAGTTTCTATCTCTGAAGATAAGCGAGATCCCCATAGTGGCACTCGAAAAAATGGACACCGTGTTTATTTGCATAATGGTTATTAAATTATTGCGGATGCGGACGATTCACAATCGAATGGAGAAACCGTCCCCGTCGTCGGTCGGATAAAAATTTAAATTTGTATATATCAAAAATAGAGTTGTTGGAAAAGGTACTCGCAAAGAGAAGCTGGAAGGTCTGGGCAAGACGTAAATAGATGTCGCGCGGGTCAAAATCTGGCTAATAAACTCTCTCGATGGTAAAGCGTGAAACGTTGCGTCGCAAGAATTCTGGTCGATATGCAGCTAGAATCTATGACACGCGTGTGGGTTTTGATTAACTTTAGGTAACTGCTTCATCTTAGCAACGTACCATAATTTCTAGCGAGTTTTTCAACAAAAAAAAAACTGTTTCGCAATAACGTAACAATCATTTTTAATATTAATGATTCCTTGGTCTCTATCTACCACTTTCCTTCCATCCAAAACCATACGAACTAACCTATTTACCGTAACAAAGTAAAAGGAACTACAGTATTACACACTATAATTTATTATTGCTACTGATAAGGTTGCTTTTTGGCAACTATGGCTTACTAGATTTTTAATATTTTTATGACTCAGAAGCGGAACCGGAGGAAGACGTACATCAGGAACCTGAGGAATTTTCAGAAGACAAATGCAATCTATTTTCTTCGGCTAAATATTGCGAGTTACTTAAAGTATGCTAAATGCGGATACAGTGCTTTGATGATTAGATACCTTTGTAGATAATTGCAGAAAGCGAAAATGAAGAACAGTTCTTATTTAAGAACTACAACAGAATTGACTTAACAGCATTGCCGCCAAAGCAATATCTAGAGGAAACGGTTGTTCCCATACTGATGCCAGCTTTACAGTACTTAATCAGCGAGCGACCCCCTGAACCCATAAATGCCTTATGCGTGTATTTATTAAAGTATAAGGCCGATTTTGAGAAGTACTGTAATACTGAACCACCCCAGCAAGACCAGGACGATGAAACCGAAGCCAAGAATTAATGTACTGAGTTAGTAAATAAACACGTTTTGCTTTATTTCTACAAATGAATGATGAATGGTGATAAAATATAAACGACAAAGTTACGGAATACAAGGAGGTTTACTGGATGGGGAACTTATGTCGTATCCACACACACATCTGCGACTCCCTTTGCCATCTGGTAAACATATGTGATTGACCGGACACTGACTCTTGTAGTATTGGCACACGTTGACTAACCCCAAGCAATGTTGAGGGACGGCCACTAACCCGTACAATTTGTTGGTACCAGCAAGGGGCACATTTAGCGGTTTCAAACGTTCCAGTGTGTGTTTGTTTACGCGTTCAATTTTTTTCCTAGAGAACATGTTCTAGAGTCATTTCCTACCAAAGCATACTTACGAAATCCAATCCGACCAATAAATGATTTCATCTGTGACTGTTATTCCAAATGGATAGGTGCAGTTTTCTGCAATAGTGTGCGCATACTTGGAGTCAATATCGAGACACATAATCTTCTTCGTACCCGCATCCGCGTAACAGATACGTTCGGTATCAAAATCGATAACCAATGAGTTTGGTAGCTTCACACTGTCACTTTTTAAAAATATTTCACGCCCGGTACCGTCTGCATTCGCCCACTCAATTTTTGGATCATCCCTGTCCCAGTCGCTCCAAAAGATTTTTCTAAAATATTAAATTTAAAAATTTCGAAAACTGCTAATATGCTTACCCTCTCTGGGGATGTACTGCAATTCCACGTGGATTAACTAAGCCAGTTTTAAATAGAGTGGTTCTTAATTTTGTCTCGATATTGGCTACTTCGATGGTGTCTTTAGTTGAATCAGTCCAGTAGACATTTCTAGACACCCAATCGATACTTATACCTTCAGGTGATCCAACATCTGTAATTAAAAACATCGTATCTGTTATAGATGAAGAAACGGAGGTAGATTTGTATTTATCTCACGTTTATTATACGTATATAATACCGTGAGTGGACCGAGATGTGACCACTAATGTGAATCGACCTTTACGTACAAAACGAGAAGCGTGACGAAAGTGTAAGACAATAGGAGCAAGTATAAATTGTGCACAACTCTTGTGCAGATAAAGGTTTTTTTAACCGAAATAGCTTTTGTTTGTGACCAATAGATATATTTGTTGCAGACGTTTCAATCGCCCTTTGTGAGTACCCTCTTCCGACAATCCGTTCTTGAGGTATAACGGCTATGGTTGGTAGAAATTAATTCCTTTCGTTGAGACCTTTCATTAGAGTACCATGGAGGATAAATCCAGTTCCACACCCCCTTCCCCTCCTCCCCGTACTTTGATAAGAGACAGAAAGAACGTAAGTAGTTGGTAGAAAACGACCCCCCCCCCATGTCAAAAGAAAACCAGTGGGCGATGTAAAGAGGATGTAAAAAGGAGGTAAATCAGGTGTCATGAAGAAAATGTCACAATGGTGTGAAGAAGTAGGCTGGTAGGCATGACGGCGAGAGGGGATAATAACAAAAATGTGGTGGTAAACAAGCAAAACAAACTAGTCAAAGAAAAGTGAAGCAGGAAGCGTGAAGAACAATCGAGAGAGGTATAAAAAAAGAGTGGCGTGAAGAAGACTTAAAAAACTGTCAAATAAGCGTGAAGCGGATATCAAAGAGCCATAAGGCAGGCGTTAGCGTGATATAAGACAGAAGGGGGGGGGGGGGGGGGACATTTCAAACGAGCAATATGGAAGGCAGAAAAAGGAATAGAAAAGAAGGTTTGAAAGATGCGTGGATAAACAAAACGGTAGCGTGAAAGAGACGCGTAGGATGCATGATGAGAGGAGGAGAGGACAGAATTCCTGGTACTTCAAAACGTGTATTTCCGTTAAAAAAAGTGCGGGTCATTTTTTGCTAACGTGCGGGTGGTAAAAGAGCACAAAAAGCACGAGAAATGCGTTAAAAACATGAACAGGGTGGAGGTAAATGTGCAGCAACCGGTCATTAAGAAGGTTTGAAGAATATGCGAAGGATATTAAAGAGGAGATGCCAAAATGACGTTGACGAGTCTACAAGACACAAGAAGAAAGTGCGCGATTGAAATAGGTACGATGGGAAGGGGGAAGTGGTTACAGAAATGTGAAGTATGGAAACCTGGAGGAAGCACCAGTTGTAAAAAATAAGGAGTGTGGGCGCGTAATATGAAGCAAGCGTGAAAGGGTATGAGATCTGAAACTAACAGGAACTCCTTTTTTTAGATACGCACATGTACCTCGGCGCTGTAAAAGATTTGCGAGAAGAAAATGTGAGCGAAGCACCAAATAAACTTGATGAAAGTGCGAAGAAATGGTAAAATGGGTGTGAAGGGTAGATAGATCGTGAAGGATGTGCGAGGGAAGATTGAGGCAGGTATGATGAGGGAAAGGGTTAAAGGAGATATTAAACAATGATGGGGAAGACTTGAAGACGTAAAGAAACCGTGAGGGATGCGGAGATTAAAAGGGAAAATGCAAAGGAGGAGAAATGGCAGTATGATAAGAGAAGAGTGAAAGGAGAAGTGGCGAAGAGTAATGGTGAGGAAGACTTGAAGGAGATCTTAAGGTAACGTAAACAAGATGTGATAAAGACGCAACGATGCGATGGCGTGAATTATACGTCACGTAGATTTGAGGGAATTTAAGGAACTGAAGCGATAATGCAAAAAAGATGTGAAACA
>NW_022170250.1:14661339-14699201 GCF_008802855.1 Photinus pyralis
TCATTAAAAACAAATAAAGTCAATCCAATTTACTTTTTTTAAACCTCGGTACCTGAGGTCGTGTGTAGGTAAAATTGTTCAACTATTTTACTACTATTTTAGACATTTTCTCCACTGGTAAGAATGCGCTGCGCATCTCCGAAAATTTGCTTGCTATGTTCAAGGGGAAGCTGATGTTACACGACAGTTAACAGTAAATGTTTTTTTATTTTTGTAATAATGGGATTTCCATCAAATAGTTCCGTTACAGAGTACAATCGGCAGCTACCAGAAACATAAAATGTACAAAGTAAAACATACTGTCAACGTAAAAGTTATTATATTCTTGTAGTATGTGGAAGGATTTTCAGTAGGGGGATTAAGTCGGCACCCCAATTTGTTGTACCACCAAAATTTTGTACGCCAATCAGAAGAATCAGAAAATCAACATTTTCAGTTCGAGGTCCAACTTAATTATACTGGAACATCATCCACACTGATACCACTGTTTTGTGCCGATTTGTGCGTCAATACTCTGGTTTTGTGGACCTCGGAGTACTTCAAAATTACTTTTGTGTACCTTTTACCTATTTACAATTTCTAAAGAGAGTGCCAACTTAACGCAACACCTAAAGTCCCTTTATTACTAAAGTAACGCGATTCATTAGGCCAAACTGCTAATTGAGCCAAAATGGCCGGTGCAATTAGTCGAAAAAACGGCTTAACCTCAACATCCAAAGTAAAAGTTTCCCATCAACTGCAAATTGTTCTATACAGTCCACATATTGTTTGATAAAAAGTTACACCATTTTAAGCGTCGGGTTTGAATGGGAGGGGGGAGGAAAGTTGGTAAATCACTAGTTTTTGGAGTCTTTCTTAAATATGTAGAAAACTATGGGGTTTGGCGAGAAAAATACGATATCTAAAAATAATCTACAATAAATTGCGAACATAAATGGTCTTGTGTACGAAAACAAGTCAGATCTTCAGTGTTCTTTACTTCAAACATAATTTCATTTTTCCAGAAAGTCGATTAAATACAAAAAATGTCTACTTTTACACCCTCCGTAACTCTGGAACGGTTCAATTTAGCAAGATTATACACGAGGCCATTTTTGTTCGCAATTTACTGTAGATTATTTTTGTATACGACACTTTTCGCACTAAACCACATAGTTTGCTAAATATTTAAGAACAACTAATCAAAATTACTATTTTTCCAACTTTCCTCCCCCCTCCCAACCAAACCCGACGTTTAAAATGGTGTAACTTTCTACCAAATAATCTGTGGACTGTATAGAAAAATTTGCAGTCGGAGGGAAACTTTTACTTTGGATGTTGAGGTTTGGACTGTACTACTATTAATAAATAGTTCGGGAAGTAGAGACTGAAAACGGACCATTTCCTGCAAAATGAGAAGTAGTTCCAATTTTTTTTTGCAGGTCATGGAAGAATATCTGGTGGTTAAGAATCCAAGTTTTCGACCTCCCACCCCTTGTGCTTCCCCCGTACCACTCTTAAACCCAAAGAAATTTGGTTGGTTTTTTATTTTTCATATCTTTTTATAGGTTCACTTTACAAAAAAATATTGTTATCAGAAATTGTAGACCATAAAATTCTACACAACTTTGATGCACTATTTTTTTGTGAAATGTTTATTAAAAACGATATAGAGCTTGAGAGTTGCTTATATTTTTAAGAATATTCTAAAATTTGTATGTAGATGTTTTAACCAAATTTTATACTTTATCTCTATAATTCAACTTTCAACCCTTGCTAGTGGGGATATTTGAATCACTGTGAGATTGTAGCGATTCTAATATACGTTTGAAACAAAAAAATTATCTCACTTCAGTTGAGCTTCATCCTCCCCCCCCCCCCCCCCCCACACGCCGCGGTAGGAATAGATATTTAAAGAGGATTTAACTTATCAATCGCCACAATAGCGTTTAAAATCTATTCATACCGCGGGAGGAGGGGGGGAGGTTAAAATAAATTGACACAATTTTTTAATTTCAAACGAAAATATTAGAAAGCGCTACAATCTCACAGTGATTCTAATATCCTCACTGGCAAGGGTTGCAAGTTTCATTATTATGCATCCCCTTTGGTAAGGGTGCACGGTAGGGGGATTTATACCACGATAAATTCAAGATATTTTCTCATAAAACTCTTAATTATAGAGATAAAGTATAAAATTTGGTTAAAACATCTACATACAAATTTCAGAATTTTTAAAAATATAACCAACTCTCAAGCTCTATATCTTTTTTAATAAACATTTCACAAAAAAGTAGTGTAGATTAAAGTTATGTAGAATCTTATAGTCTATAATTTCTGATAACAATATTTTTTTGTAAAGTAAGCCATTAAAAAGATATGATTGACAAACTAAGAAACCAACCAAATGTCATAGGTTTTGGGGGTGGTACGGGGGAAGCACAAGAGGTGGGAGGTCGAAAACTTAGATTCGTAACCACCAAATGACTGTCTATGACATGCAAAAGAAATCGGAACTACTTCTCATTTTGTAAGTTAAAACCATCTATTCCTCGGACTACTAGTGACAGGTTTGACATTTGTTGTTTTGTATTAGTTATGTGTACATTAAGGAGAGTACTGATGTAACCAGTAATTCATTAGAGAAGCGCGTCTAGGCACTTTTGTAAGAAAACATAAACCGAAAAAAGAAATTACTCAGAAGTGATGACAATTTTTCGAAAACTTTTATTGAAGATCAATTAAAACATTTAGAATTGGGTACACACAAGGGTTTTATGTGGAGTGGTGAAACGATTGAAAACGCGATGCAATTATATTTTTGGCTTAAACGATACGCTCAGAAAACTTGCCCTATCCCAAAGTATCCGCACAATCCAAGAGCGACTACAAAATACACACTTTTTACATACTTTCCAACTGTTGCTCAATTTCAAATTTCGCAGTTCCCAAAATGAACCAAAATAGCTGCTATTCGCGTTACTTTAGTAATCTAGGGACTTTAAGTATAACATTTAGAAAATGCCCTCTAGCGCCTTTACTTTGAACCCCACGCAAAAAGTGTATAGAAGCCTTTTTGTAGATCTATCAAGACACATCTTTTTTGTAATTAACACGAGAATTGACAATTTTCACTCTCATGCTTACTTTTAGAGAAAAATGAAATAAATAGTTTAACTTTTCAACATCTCAAAAACAAAGGAACTCACAAAAAAATTGTACCTAATGAACTTTTTTAAGCCATTTTGGCAAATTTTTTCAAGCCGTTATGGCTCTTTTAAACTTTTGACACCCTCAGCAATCATGAAGATGGTTACGGATCAAAACCAAAATAGAACGTTTTCGATTCCCCATACCACCCTATATGCACCCCAAATTTGGTCCAAATCGGTTCAGGGATTTTTTAGTTATCATGTTCACAAAAAACGAACCAAATACACACACCCACAGACGTCAAGCTAAAAATCACTTTTTTGGGGTTTGTGTGCTTGAAAAGGTCCAGAAAACGCAATATTGGCATATCGAACATTTATCACGATACTTTGTGGGTAGTTGGAAAGTAAAAAGGTATCAAACCAATTATCCTAACTAAGACTCGTTGTTCTTTCTCGCATTCAGTTCAAATAGAAAACGTAAGAATAAAATCCTTTTAATCCAGACCCTTAATTGCTTCTCCAAAATTAATTTAAAAAGCTCACTTTTAATTAGACAAGAAATCAGAAAAATGTCGTGAAAAATTTGTTACAGTACTCTCAGATTATGTTCTAGACGCTTATTTTTTATACTAGACCCGGTTTATTTCGGAACTCCTTAATTAAAAGAGCAAGAATTAATAGATTCATTAAAAGTATACGATTTCATATCATAGGAATATACACATATTTCGAACAGGCAGTAGGTACGATACAAAATAATATAAAAGCCAGAAAAAAACTTTGGAACATAATTGACTCTCCAACTTCTCTTACATTTTTTATTAAATGAATGTATAAAGTTTACACTTTTCAGCACGAACCGTACATAACTCAAAGATTGTTGTAAATTATTAAACGATTTCATACACGTCAGCAATAAGTGCACTTTCGTGACCAAATGAATTTATTCGGGCAATTCACATCAAGTGTTTTCTGCAAAAGTATGCCAGGTAAGTAGTAGTTGAGGATCCCACTGGGCACTACTAGCTCAGATCAAACAAGAAAACGACTTTGTTTTTCAGTTATCTAATTTGATTAGTAGCTGCCAAGTAGGGTTTAAGAATTTATGAAAAAATTAACACTAATTCAATATTAGGTATTACATTATATGAGTTTGTATGGAAACATAGTAAATACTCCGTGCCAACATGTAGGTATTTTTTTCCTCTTTATAATAGCGTTAGTTCAGCAAAGTTTAAAAATTAATTCCGAAAGTTTAGAGTATAGGCGACCGCTTGGTTAGTACACTTTGAAACTGCTTCCCTGTGGGTTTTCCGCAATTTTCAAATTAAAATATAGTACCTATGCATAACAGCTAGGCACAAGAAAAAGTTAACAAAACCTAATTAGGAATGAAACAATTAATTCGTCCCGAATTAAAACATATTTAGGAAGAACAGTCCAATACTTACCTATAAAAGCTCACTTCTCTATTCCAGTATTTCAAACGCAATCTAGTTCTCGCATCACACTTTTAAGTCTCGGACATTAGTCATAACTACTAACACTTAGGCCGCACTGCGTGACGTCACATAGTAACTCCCGTGGAGAACTGAAAGGGATAACCTGTAGCTCTGTTGGTGGCGTCGCGGTGGCTGTACACGACGCAGAATTGTAGTTTATACAGCATATCACCGAACTTCGATGGCATCTAAAATTTGTGTTAGGAAAACCACTGATGTGTGATTTTGATATAACGCCCTCCCGTAGCGCAATTATCTAACCTTTATAGTTTCTTAAATTACGTACGTACAACCGGGTTTCTTCATTGCGAGCAAAGATCAGAGTATGATCTTTGTTGCGAGAGTATTTAGGTACACAAATCGAAAATGGAAAGCAAGGACCATTATTTATAAACATATTTTAAACAGGAAACGTTGCAAATTTAATAATTTCTTTCTACGTAGTTAGTAAAGTCAAATCGATTTGAAAAAGTTTTGAGTTTCTCTGCGAGTGCTGACAGTATGGTTTATTAAATAGCAAGAAGTCACTTGACATATATCTTCGAAAATTCTTTTGAAGTAGAGAAATGGCTGAAATCTGTAGACGGCACAGGCACATTCTATTGGCATGATTCACATACAACGCAAAAGCGCATTGTGTACAAGCTGTGTCAATGGAATAGTTTGCAAATGAATGGAAAACAAACACATGCTAATGAAATAGTGTGTTGTCAAAACAGTGTAGGTACCTAAAGGTGAAAATATTCGACAATAAAATGTTCGCGTGACAAGTACGTATTCGATTTTACGGATTTACTCCCAAATTTCGTGCTCTTATGGTTACTGTGTCAGTTAATTTTTAAAATTTGACGCGAAATAACAGTAAACCACTACAGGTTAGGTACAGAGATTATTTTAATTTGAATTTGTTTCAGTAAGATTCAATTTAGATAGTATTGGGAAAAGATTAGGTGTGATATAACATTTAAGCTGCTTTTACATTTTCAACGTGTGCATACGGACCCAGTAAATATAGAGTATTGTGTAATTTGGGCAAGCCGAGTGTGTGATTGAATTTGATATTTTTTTTGTCTTTTGAAGTCATTTTCCGTGATGAACGTAAGTATGAATATCTCGAAAATAGATTTTAAAATGTAGTAGTTCACTAACTATTCCTGCCTAAAAATATATCTAGAAGCCTTCGTTCCTTATCGCCGATAGCTCATCCTTCATAGCGCCTCCATGTTTACTGGCATTTCTAGAATATTAGCTACAATAATAATTATAGGACATGACTATGACTGCAGAATTCGGTTGCGTGACTAAAGTAATAAAGGCGAAAACCTACGTTTCCAGGCTCCAGCGTGTCTAATTACTTCTTAAAGGAATGGATATTTTAACTGGTAAGTTACCCAGTAGAAATGTGCATTTTGTCAGGCATTCATAAATTATTTAAATTTACCATAGGAGTACTTCATACTAATTTCTTTCATTGAACATTTATTAATTGAATGGAACACATGCGTGGGGTGTAAATTGTCTCGAAATAATTGCAGAACTATAGCCGCTGTGTGTATGCAGACTTAATTAAAGTTTTAAAGGAGATGCAATATGGTCCTGTGTCCATGATGACTAGAGTCGTTCGACCCCTCAACGTCACTCAAGCCATACCACACGTGAGATGAACCTAACGATGCTGGAAGAGAGGCCGCTCTAATTGAAACCACGTCCGGCTAGGATACCCCCAACATGGATCGTCTCAGTTGAACTAAAGCGGGGCTAAGTATTTGGTGTGCCGTCTTTTCGTCTGTTTAACATCCTTTACAAAATGGCGGTGTGTTTGTTTAGCTTACAGTGGCAAAGAAGTATGCCCACGAGTAACCTCAGATTCTTAGCCCTGTGCAAAAACGGGCCAGGCTATGAGATGGTCCTTTGAAGGTTTCTCCCGCATGGCGACAATCTAACATCATGTTCCACTTAGCCCTGTGCTTGGTTTAGGTGTCTTGAGTTATCAAGTTGCTTACAGTTGCAATTGTAAGTAGTAGAAGAGCCGGCTCTATATCATAAAGCATCTGTTTTGAGTCCTGTCGTGGCAGAAAGCATGGCCGCGTTCCTGCCGACTAAGTTTCATTAACTAAGTGAACTAGCCTACGTAGTGATGTAAAATACCCATGTATTTAAAAGTGAGGGTAAATACCCAATTTATAAGTACCTACCCGCTGAGTATTTACCTGGCCCACATCGCTAAGCCTACGGGGTTTAATGAAAATTTCATGATGTGTTTAGCAGTATTTGTTTAATAACCATGTCCAGACATTATGTACAATCAAAGCATTTTTAAAAACCATTTTCTGTTCATACTTTAAAGCTTTATACAATTAAATACGGTTCATTTGCCATGAAACTGCACCGTTTTCACTCATGAAGTAGTCAGCAAACTTATCCCTCAGTTTTATAGCCTTCTTTGTGGGCTGCTCCCTTGAAGCGTCTAGGTCGAACAAGCCTTCAACTGTCAGAGTATCTTCTATTTTAAACCCGTCTCTTTCCCTGACGAAGTTGTGGAGCAAACAACAGACTTTAACAATGTCTTCACACAAACTCAAATGGACATTTAGGGGCCGGTGAAAGATTCGCCACTTGTTAGCAAGTATGCCAAATGAACACTCAATGTTCCTACGCGCTCTGCATAGACGATAGTTGAACACTCTTTTCTTTACGTTGAGCATTTTTCCTGCATAAGGTCGGAGTAAGTTCTTTGAAAGGCCAAATGCTTCGTCCCCGACGAACACAGTGGCATAGTTTCTGGTAAACCTGTGAATGATTGTTGTGGAGGGGGGATGTTCATCTTGTTTCCAGTTAGCGTTTTAAAAAAAACACTCTCCTTAAACACAGTTGAATCGGATGACTTTCCATACGCACCAACGTCTATAAAAATGAATTTATATGATGCGTCACACATAGCAAGCAGTATTAAGGAAAAGTAGTTCTTGTAGTTAAAGTAGAGAGATCCACTTTTTTCCGGTTTTACGACTCGAATATGTTTGCCGTCAATCGCTCCCAAACAATGAGGGAAATTCGTCTTCTCATAAAACTCGGCAGCAGTTTTCAGCCAGTATTCTTCTGTCAATGTAGGAAAGCAGATTTGTCTCATTCTGTTCCAAATAGCTTTGCAAACTTGGCGTACAATCACAGATATCGTAGGCTGGCTTATTCTGTACTGAAAGTGCAGATCGGTCATTGATGTTCCAGTAGCAAAGTATCTGTAACCAGAAAAATAAATACACTTTAAGACTTCGGTAATAAAAATACTAGGTGTACGCTTATTTTTCGCGTAAGAGAATTTCGCTCGCTCATTCAATTATATTGGTATTGCATTGTTTTTTGTTTTGTTTGTTTACAGTAACGATTGTACAGAAAAAGTGGAAGAACATTCGTTCTTGTTACTCAAGAGAGCTGCTCATGCAGAAAGAGAGAAAGAGCGGATCTGGTGCTTCCACAAGAAAGAAATATGTGTACTTTGACTTACTACGCTTTTTGGAAACTATCTCTAAGAAAACTAAAAAACAGCATGGAAGATAATTCAACAGCTGATGTAAACGAATTGGAACCGGAACAAGAGGAGCACGAATTTGATACACCCACAGCGACAATAGAAAGCGGAAAGAAACAGGGTGGTTCAAGGAGGAGGACTAGAAACGAAGAAGATGACTTCTTGACCACCTTAAAAAAAATGGCAATGGAAATTAAGGAAAAAAGTGTTGGACAGGACGAGGATAAATTATTTCTGATGTCTCTTCTGTCCGAAATTAAGCAAGTTCCCCCTCAAAGAAAACTCAAATTGAGATCGGACATAATTTCTGCAATAGCCGCTGCACAACAAGGAACGAGTCCCCAATGGCCGGTTACTGTCCCAACTCCGACACATAACTTTCCGCATATGTTTCCCCCTCAACAACATCCCAGTCCCTCTCAACAATATCAGAACCTTCATCAACAATATCAGAACCCTCCTCAACAATACCAGAACCCTCAACAATATCAACCATTGACAACTCTGCAACCCCCACGTAACCAACAAGGCTCCAACTTGTCTTCCTCTGAAGAATCAACACCAATAGTGTCCCCAAGTTTCTCTCAAATGAGTGACTATGTTACTTATGAATCTTATGATTAAGTTTACATGATTAAGTTAAAAGTTAAATGATGAAGTTTAAATGTTAAATTCAGTTATTATTTTTCTGTACTTTTTTTTTAAAATAAATCATGAAATCATTCATAAATCATAAATAAATCATTTTAAAAGTTGTACTTACCTCAATGTGAGAGCCAATTTTTCTTCTGCAGGGATGCTTTTGTTTAGAGGGGTATCTGGCACAGTGATATCATCTTTGATGTGTCCCAGCAGTTCATCAAACGAAGGTTTTGACATTCGAAAATAATTAAAAAACTTACTTACACTTGCACAAAGATCGTCAAATAACGTATAGTACAGTCCTTTACTATGTCTGGTCATCAGCATAGGATGCCTCCGAAACCTCCTAACTCTTTTCCTTCTCTTCTTGATAAGAAGAGCTAGTAGTAGCACGTCCTCTGTACACAGCACCATTGTAGCTACTGATGACTGTTTCCAGCGGAAATTTCCACAGTACACTCCTGGTTGCTCCACCGGTGACCGGCACAGAAAACCAGCGAGTAACCAGTCACTCCACCGGTTGCGCAACCGGTGGAGTAACTGGTCGCCCTGGCTAATAGCGCTCTAAGGCAGACGGCACATATTATATTTTGGTTTTGTGACTCAGACTACACCAACCAAACACAGTAAACCCTACGAGTGTAAATTACAAAATTAGCATGACATCAACGTTTGCTCAGCGAAATGGACCTGTATCATTAAAATAATGATTCAAATTTATAAAATCAAATACTCAACTTTCCTAAAATATGTATTAATTTGTAGAAAAAAAAGCAGTTTTAAATTACCTTTTATTTACGCTATCGAGGTAGGTAATAAACGAGGTAATAAAGTACCCAGACCCACTAGCACTAAATTACTTACTTGACGGAAGTTTTACTAATCCCATGGTACCAGACGTAATTTTTACGGTCGCCCTTGCATGTGTGTTTAAAAATGGTGTTGAGTGCTTTCCCTCGACAGCTTATTCATTATACGTTCTTGCCGTTCGTAATTTACGCCATTTAACCTACTGGGAAAAGGTTTGAAATGTAATCCCCTTATGAATTTTCATACAAAATTGTGCCGTTTACGTTCTGCAAACGAACAAATAATTTTGTATAGGACATCTAATGCAAAACCTACTTACGTATTATGCTCATGGACAATTGCTTATGTCCACGATTGAGTGACTTCCGTTGAATTTGAATGAAAGCTTAGTGGGACATGAAGGATCGACTGTGATTATTTATCTTCCATTGTATCCGGCCTTTAAATTGATTTTGAAACCAGTTATTTATAGAAGTTAACTTGCAAATATTTATCTCAGAGTAAGAAATAAAGATAGAGATGCCTTGAAGCTTATCAAAACGTGCCATCATCTCGTCGTGTTTCTAAATATTGCAGGAAGCGAACTTGTCACATTTCGCCAGACGATTTGTACGGGAATATTAATAACACATACCTATAATATATGAAAGGATCTAAATGGATTTTTAAATATTTATAAAAGAGTTGTGAAAAACAAACAATTGTAAGTTGAAATTAAATTTATAATTATTACTGTGTAACGACGGCAACGCTGTAGCGGTTTGACATGAGAGGATTTCTGATTATTTATACAAAACGTAATTTCTGCATGTTTAGCTCATTTTATAGATTAAAATTTATTCCACTGTGTTTAATAATTTATCAGCACCCTTTGACATGGGGAAAGGGTGTACTGTTTGTGGAATTAGAGCAGTTACTAATCTTTACCTTTCGGCCTCTGCTCTCAACTGTCAAACTGTGGATTATGTTGGATCAAAACAAATATAGCGTATATGCGTCCTCTACCTTTATTTCTTACTCGATATTTATGTTGCACTAACCTAAGTGTGGTGTCACACTATGCGTTTTTACCGCTCCTGCTAAAATGGATGCGGACTGACAGCATATGATGCGGTTGCATCCTGGTGCGGCGAAACCGCATATACGAGTATGTGACTGGTACCATTTAATAACGTGTGATATTATCATCCCGTCAAACCGCGTCCGTTTTAGCGGGAGCGGTAAAAACGCATAGTGTGACACCACACTTAAAACATTCATAATGTAGAATACCCTGGAGATGCTCCCAAAAGATGTTTTCCTATAGGTAAAACAAAATCCTCTGCAAATGATTTTCAAGTAGGTATAGGTATTAAATTTCTGTTACTTATATGAGGAATGTTGGTTGATCACATTCATTTACTTATACACTGTGTCCAAGATAAGAATGTCAATCATGGAGATTTGTTTTCGGATGTTATTGAACAGATGCAAAAAAAATTTTTAAAAAACACACACTTTCTCATTGCCACTACAAGACACCGTGGAGAAATTTTCAATACAACGTTTCGTTTCTGAGAAATCATCATCAAATTTTTAAAATAATCCAGTAGGTTCTGACTTGATTTGTTAATCTCTTGTTTTTGTTGATTTTGTAATGTTTGTAGGACATAAAAAAACGAGTCGGAACTTGCCGAAATGGATCTCATCAAATACGGAATTGGTTTCTACAAACACTTCCACTTTTGGTGCAATAAAAAATTTAATTATATTGAAACTATCTTCTTTTTTGTTTAACCCCTAACTATCTCTTAGAAATTTTTTGTAATCCAAATGCTTGCATTATATTAAGAAAATATCGAATTATCAATTTAGAACATGCATATACATAGGTAATAATAAATAGTGTGTTAATTAAATAAAATGACAACTTCGAGACCTTATTTTAGCTCACACTTATAGGAACAATTTTAACCTTTGTAGCGATGAACCGATGGTTTATAGTTCTCTTCCAGTGAAGTAGGGCAAATTACCCCTAGCACTTCCAATAATTTGAAGTAAATTTTAGACGTTTCACGCTTTTCCGGCATAACACTATTTTTTTTCTGTCATCATCGTGGAAAAGCGAGTTACTTTCGTGGAGGTGGGGATGCACTGGGTTTTTTCATGGGGTTGGCCATATCTTTGAATTAAATTATCGAACTTACTAATGCGAAATTTTTCTATACAACAATTAATGATTCACGGCTAGCTCTATGAAGTGAAAATTTCTCCTTTTTCCTTTTCTGAAAATATTTTTTACACTTGGTTTTCTGATTTGTTTGCCGGCATCAATAAACCCGAGATTATCATAATGTACTTTGAATATATTTACGAGATAAAATAGATCCAATCTCCACCCCGGTTAGGCGGTTACATGTTTTCTGTTTACATATTTTATTAAGAATAGGAAATAAATCTAATTCGTTGCAAGTTTTTTTGAACTAACCTTACTTCAATATCAAATACAATAACCGTAGGTATAGGAAAAATGTTTATACAAAATACACCGTATGGCTAATTAAATCGAACCCATTTATATGGATATTTTCTTTCTTGAGCTTTTATCAAACCAACTTTAAATGAAAATATATGTTTTAGCAAATCCCATTCCAACGACAATGACAAAATCTATCTAATACAAATAACTTCAATTGGCCGAGAGATTGGTATCTTAAAAAACAAATCCTAATTTTCCTTTAGAATATTACCATAAATGTATACAGTTTACGACAAACCATAAATTTTACAAAATTTAAAGTTAGTGTACCTCAAAATGTTTTTGGCGGACGATGATTTTCATACAAAAAGACAAAAAGATTTGGAATCGATCACTCTATATACTACGTACGTTTGAAAAATTTTGATTTCTCAAGTTTTAACGGTAAAGGTCAAACCCTGTTTGTGACGTTCACTGTAAAAAATCTAGGCACCGAAGGTATAATCCTTGCTCCTGGCTGTCTCTATGTATGCGCCGGAACGCGTGTATTCGAAGTGTTTTAAGTTTGGCCTACTTGCGTAATAATCACTTTTGGCATTAATTTGCTTACTCGTTTAATACTATTTTACTCGTAACACTCGCGAAAAAGTTCCATGGATAATTCTTGATACTTCGAACTCGAAATTTCTTCTGATTTGACTCTTAGGGCCAAAAGCAAAGCCTTCCGCCCTGGCTACTCTCGAATGAATTTTTTCGCGGCGAAGGGTGACGTTAACCCCTTTTTGGTAAAAGACCGAATCCCTTCAAAAACTCCTCCGGATTATTCCCTACCTAGGTATCTTTTTTTGATTTAATTAACACCCTTTCAACATGGCGCCTAGTACCTCTGATTCGATTAATTATCTGCACTGAAATATCGACAATTTGGAGCGATTGTCGGAACCATTGCCCGGCCACTGTGTAACTCAATGACGCACAAGGAAACGATCGCCAAATTTAATCGAAAATAGAGCTTATAAGCATTGAATGCAGTCCTTTTTCCTTTTATTCAACGGGTTGTAATTGAATATTTTTATAAGCAAACGAGGACATAAAGTTTAGTACAAATCTAAATTTAGTACAAACATTGGAAATAATGAAACGTTTTTTTTTTAATTCTCTTGTGATAGGAGATACATACATTTACGCTACTACCACCGTGATGTATCATCATTTTTATTGACAAACGCTAAGATCAGCAGACGTAGGGGCCAGCTAGTACTATAATTTTTAAGGGTATAGCGCCATACTGCAGGGATGAAAGAAGCAATTCTCTATACCACCACCATTTTCAATGTTGGAGTAACCCTTGAACATTTAGTGGTCATCTGACCAACCGCCATCTAGAACCCCCCCCCCCTCGCCCACGTAGAATCCAGTGGCATGATCAAAAAAATGTTTGCATCATCTTTTCTGAGATTTCACCCAAAGTTCGGCTTTTTTAATGTTTCCCGAGAAAACTCGTGCAATTGTACATAGGGATGTATTGGGAAGAGGCGCTAACTTTTTTGATTTAAAGCGCTTTTAGAAGTGATAGGGTAGTGGCGTAAACATAAAATCCCCCCGCAAGTCTAGGGCTTTATAATAAAATCTTAGTGCTCTGAGTTTTAGCGCTAGGGTAGGCGAACACAAAACGTTTATTTCAATGTTAAAAGTTGTGATGCTTGAGTGCTTTAATGATCTGACGAAATAAATGCTTGATTTTGGGAGCGATATTGCACAACGGTGATGATAACCATGGCGCTTCCAAAACTTAAAGGTTAACTGCTTAAATACTTAACGCGTAATTATGCTTCCTTCCTTCCTCGACGACCTTTTGCTACAGCTACTTGTTGGTGGAGGTATGAACGTTGTGAAAATTATGTGAACTAAAACATTTACTAGAAAACGATTACCAAAAGATACACATTTTTTGACAATGATGATTCATAGACTATATATTATATTTAGGTTACTTCAACAACTAGCTAACTTCTTATTTATTTGTAGTGAAATCATGGAATGTGTCGAACGAGGAACATCTCATACATGCACGCATGATCGTGCGAAGAGAAATTCGTAACAGTTACACACAGCGGTGAATTTCAACAAAAGCATAATTTATGGGAAACTGTGGGGTTGGCTCTGTTTAAAAGCACTTTTATGTTATTAATTAAAACATCAATAACCTCTTACGAAAAACCTGAGGAAAATTGTGCAATACTGGGCACAACGCACTAACTTGATCTTTTCTGAATTTATACGAAATTAGCCCATATACTGTTCGACGAATTGTTCACCCAAACGTGTAGTAGGTATTATCTTTGCCCAAACATGAGGACTATTGCATTTTGCAACAACGCGATTGTAGAACCGATACACATTTCGACACCCCATTGATATCGACCCTTATTTTATTCACGTGATGTGTGCGATAGGAAACGGTTTGCTCAAATAAAGGATACCTACCTTATAAAAGAATTGTTATCGGTAAATTTTCTGCAAAAGCATTCTCTAAAATGCTTTCACAAACCATTTAAAATACCGAACGTATTTCAAATGTTTTTCGTCCTGTAATATTACAAAGCGGTAATCTCAATTTTTATTTTATTACTATGGAAATGGGTTTAAATTTTCAGTTACCAAAAGATATTTTCCAGACCAATATTTGAATCGTGGATTACTAAGAAATTAGGCTATCGACACCTGCAGCCAGATCATAGCAGCCAAAGCTCTTCACCAACCAGTGCCGGCGAACGATACAATCAAACATGAACTATACAGGGTTAGCATTTTTTTTTCATTTTCACTATGAGGATCTCGTAAACCATACATGGGCAAAGTTATACCGAATTTTATGGTGATTAATTTTCCCGTTCAAATTTCCTTGTAGCCCAAAAATGTCATTTACGAAAACATCAACTTTCTTATTTCTTACTTGAATTTTTCCCTGTATTGTGTACCATGTATTTCATATGGCGACCTATACGCTGGGGCGGCCGTTTTTAGCGCATTTCCACAAAAATAAAAAAAAAAGCCAAATTTTGAAACTGGCGTTTGATTTTCCTTTATCCCAAGTGCCTATGTATCAAATTTCGTTTAAATTCTTCCATAAATAAAAAAGTTGGCACTGCGCATGCGCAAAACCAAATTTTGAAATTGGCGTTTGATTTTCCTTTATCCCAAGTGCCTATGTATCAAATTTCGTTTAAATTCTTCCATAAATAAAAAAGTTGGCACTGCGCATGCGCAAAACCAAATTTTGAAATTGGCGTTTGATTTTCCTTTATTCGAAGTGCTTATGTATCAAATTTCGTTTAAATTCTTCCATAAATAAAAAAGTTGGCACTGCGCATGCGCAAAACCAAATTTTGAAATTGGCGTTTGATTTTCCTTTATCCCAAGTGCCTATGTATCAAATTTCGTGTAAATTCTTCCGCAAATAAAAAAGTTGGCACTGCGCATGCGCAAAACCACATTTTGAAATTGGCGTTTGATTTTCCTTTATTACAAGTGCCTATGTATCAAATTTCATTCAAATACTTTTATAAGTTAAAAAGTTTGCAATTCGGTTTATAAATGGTCGAGATGCGAAAAGGGCACTGTGAATTTTGAATCGATTCGATTCAACTTTTGGCATTGCGTATTATATGGCTAAAGCTATGCCCATATTGAATTTCATGCAATTCAGTTCATAACTAACGGAGATTTAAAAGCGATCGAACATTTCTAAACAAAGTTATCGTTCACACGGACAGATAGATGGACAGACAGACAAAGGAACAGACGGACAGACCAACCAGCAGGCGACAGATAGCAATGCAAAATTATAAACGATCTCTAGGATCGTTAATAAACGGCAAAAGTGTAAAATTATGGAACATGTAAAAAACGGTTTTTTGTTTTTTTTACAATAACTTTTTTTGTAAGCGGTACAGAAAAAATTCCTTCCTTGGTACAAGACTCGACACCATAACGAACCAAATAGCGAAAAAAGTAGAACAATAGCTCTTAAGATAAAGAACTAGTAGCGTCGCAAAACGAGCGGACGGACGGACGGACGGACAAAGTGGCCACAATAGCGCGTTTTTTTTTAATTTTTGTGGAAATGCGCTAAAAAGGACATTTTGAACGTTATTGCCGAGGTTATTGCACTTGCAGTTCTTGAACTAATTCATAAACAAGTATAAATTTAATATACGTCAAAGGCAAATAATGAAACGTGATCGCTGTTTTTTTAGGTAATTCCAAAGCATATTTGATATATTGTAAAATGAAACTTTTTATTTTGTCGATTTCTACGGTTTTGAAAAATGGAAAATTATAACTAAAAGTGTGAACAGATGCAGGATTTTTTTCTCTAAAAAAAACGTATTTAGACTTTTGCTCTAAAATAATTAGGGGAGCTAGTAATTGACTATAAAGAAATTACCATTGAAATCCCTATGCTGCGTCGCGCTAGGCACCACCCGGTATAAAGATATGAGGGTTAATATATTCATTTGAATGAATAGCGGTCTACAGCTAGTTGTCAGTGAAACTCTGGCGATGGATCGGATGGCGCGTTTTTGTAGAATCAGGGTGCTTTGAACCTGTCCACTGCTACCCCAGATGATGATGCCATATCTTAGTCTGGATTCAATTTCAGCATAGTAAAGACACATTAAGGTTTCTGGATTTAAAAAAGTTCTAAGTTGTCTAATTTTGAATATTGCTTTTGAAAGTTTGGAGTTAAGCGACAAGATGAGCGTCTTCCACTTTAAATTTTCGGTGAACAGCATTCCAAGTATTTGCAAGGATTCTGTATTTTGAATGGGACAGTTTGATATGGAGATTCCAACTTCCGCATTTTTGTTTTGAACCGAAGACATGCTAAACAGTGTGTATCTTGTTTTATCTTTATTTAGGAACAACTTGTTAGCAATAAGCCATTTGTAGACGTGATTTACAGCTAAATCGGTGTCCCTTTCTATGCCGTTACGGGTGCTACTAACCATTAGGGTGATGTCATCTGCATACATGGTTACTTCAGCGTACTTAGATAAATAAGTTACCAAATCGTTTATATAAACGTTAAATAAAGTAGGAGATAAAACTGCCCCTTGTGGAACACCAATTGCAATTGGTAAGCTTTCTGATCGCACTTGCTGCTTGAATTTATTTGACCAAGTTGAAATACGGACTACCTGGGTTCTCTTCGACAAATATGATGTGAACCATTTAAGGGCGACACCTCTTATTCCCATCCACTCCAATTTCTGTATTAGAATATTGTGGTCGACACAATCGAAGGCTTTGCTTAGGTCACAGAAAACTCCTACCATTCGAAGTCTTCTTTCAAGAGTGAGAAGAATACTCTCATATATTTCAGTAGTAGCGGTCGTGGTCGACTGCTTCTCACGAAAACCGTGTTGCCTCTTTGATATTATATCATACTTTGAGAGAAATGAAGTTATCCTCTCTTTCATCGCATATTCTAGCACTTTTCCTACGCAGGACGTCAGTGTAATCGGTCGGTAATTCGCCGTGTTGAGAGCATCTCCTTTTTTGAAAATAGGAGTCACCACTGCAGCCTTGAAGCAATTTGGAAATGTTCCAGTGCGTAAAGAACAGTTAATTAAATACGTAAGTTCGGTGATTATTAGGAGTTTCACATGTTTTAATAAGTTAGGGGATATATCATCAAGTCCAGGTGCGCTATTCTATTCTATTCTATTCGCAGGGGAGCCCGACCGGGCAGCACTTAGGCACACCAGAGGCCCATTGTGCCTACCCCCTTTCTTCGCAACTGAGTTCAGAGCCCGTTCCTCTCAATGAAGGATAGGACCCTGTTTAGCCTAAGTTGCTTCACCCTCCTCGGTTCCAGGTATCTGTCTCCAAGGAGTTGATATCTGTCCCTGATCAAAGCGTCACAGTGACAGACCACATGCTCGGTAGTTTCATCTGCCTCGCCACAGAACCTGCACGTTGACTCCTCCGCGAGCCCAATGTTATGCAGGTGATAGTTGACCATCCAGTGTCCCGTAAGGACACCAGTGATCTTCCTAAGCTGGCTTCTATTCAGTTTTAGAAGCTTAGAAGACCCCGATTTGCCAACGGGCCCTGTTAGAAAGGCCTTGGACTGTCGGAGTCCGGTTACTTGTTGCCACTGAGCCTGGAATTGACTGGTCAACCAATCTTTAATCCTGGCCCTAACAACGGAGGGAGCAATCCCTAGGGTAGGCTCGGGCCCGACGAAGACCCCACCACTGCCTTCGCGAGCCAACTCGTCCGCCCTTTCGTTGCCCCCTATTCCGCAGTGCGCTGGCACCCAAATCAAGCTTACCCTATTAGACTCACCTAATCTATCTAGGGTTCGCCTGCAATCAAGCGCCGTAGCTGATCGGAACCTGTCTACCGACAGGGCCCTCAACGCCGCCTGACTATCACTGCATATGTATATATGCTTGTTACGGTAACCTCTACGGAGGTTTTCCTGTGCACAGGTCATGATGGCTAACATCTCTGCCTGAAACACGGTGCTATGCTGACCAAGGGAGACGCTGACGCTGGCTCTCGGTCGATCACCATATATACCCATGCCCGTTCCCCTTTCTGTTTGGGACCCGTCTGTAAACCACACGAGCCCCTCAGGTTTGAGGAACGGGCAATCCGAGTTCAGCCACTGCTCCCTATCCGGGAGAATGACTTTATAACGCTTTGGTCTTAGCAAGATAGCCCGGATCACGTCCCTCCTTGCAAGGAGGGGATCGGTTCTGAGGGTTTCCTCCCAGATCCGCCCGTGCCCAAGGCTGCCTCGATCCTTCCATTCATCCCAATCGTTTAGCCGTATGGAAGCTTTCCCAGCCTCTGCCTCCACAGCTAAGTGTAAAGGCTCTAGTCCCAGAAGTGCCTCCATGGCCAAGGTTGGCGTGGTTTTTAGGGCTCCAGTGACTCCCAGACAGGCGAGTCGCTGGACCTTTCCTAGCTGCTTCCTGTAGGTTACCCTGCGCATGGCAGGCCACCATACAAGTGCACCATACAGTATTATTGGCCTTATCACTGCAGTGTAAAGCCAGTATACCAGTCGAGGGTTCAAGCCCCATGTACAACCAAAAGCCCTTCTGCATGCCCATAGACATGCAGTGGCCTTTTTGCTTATGCGCTCAATGTGCCCTTTCCAGGTCAGGCGGGAGTCAATGATGACTCCCAGGTATTTCACTGACCTGGTCAGACCCAGTTGACGTCCTCGAAGAGCGAGCCCAGTAAGATCCGCTCTCCTTCTATTCGTGAATGAAACAACCTCGGTCTTTTCCGGGTTAACGGAAAGGCCATGGCTACTGCACCACCTATCCACCTGTTCAAGAGCCCCCTGCATGAGCTCTTTCACGGTGTTTGGAAACTTCCCAGTTATGACGATCGCGAGATCGTCCGCGTATCCCTGTGTATACGCTCCCCCCTCGTTCAAGGTGCGGAGGAGCCCGTCTAGTACCAGGCACCACAGCAGTGGAGACAATACCCCACCCTGCGGACATCCTCTAGTAACCGATGAGCTCATCTCCGTCATCCCAATTGAGGATATAATGATTCTGCTTTCGAGCATGGCTCGGATCCATCTTACGATCGACCCATCAATACCAAAGCTCTCAGCAGCCTCACTAATCGAATCGAACGTGGTGTTGTTAAACGCACCCTCGATATCTAAAAACGCTCCCAGAGCTATCCCCCCGGAAGACATTCCCTTTTCCAGCCTGCACACCAGGCTGTGTAGAGCCGTCTCCGTGGACATACCAGCCCTGTAAGCATGTTGGAACGGATGTAGTGGTCTACTAACCAGTACGCCATTCCTTATGTATGCATCCACCAGCTTCTCCACCGTTTTTAGAAGAAACGATGATAGGCTGATGGGCCTATAGTCCTTCGCCACGTCATATTTAGCACGACCCGGCTTAGGTAGGTACACAACTCTTACCTTCCTCCAGCTTTCGGGGATATACCCTAAAGCCAGAGAGGCTCTGAAGAGATGCAACAAGTGTAAGAGCAGCGGATCCAGGCCCTTCTGTAGAAGAGCCGGGAATATCCCATCCGGTCCTGCACTCTTAAATGGGCTGAACGTGTTGACCGCCCATCTCAGAGATCCCTCGGTAACCACCCGGGAAGCTACCTTCCAGTTGATCGGCCTTACACCGACCCGAGTAGCTCCTTTTGGTGGGTCCGAAGTTAAGTAGTCCCCAGAGCCTGGAAAGTGTGTTTCCAGGAGACATGTGAGAGCCTCACCCGCGGTAGACGTATATCTACCGCATGGAAGCCTCAGTGTCCCCACCTTTTGCCCCGGGTCCTTCAAAAGGATTTTACGAAGTTTTTGAACTTCAGGAAGACCTTCCATGTTACCACAGAAAGTCCTCCAAGATCCTCGTTTCGACCTCCGAATATGGTCCTTATACCTGCGCTGGGCGAATTAGGATTTATCTTAAGATGGTTTGTAGGTAAATCTGCGTGTGGAATAGATTCTCGAAGCTTGAACGGTATGTTATGAAAGTGTTTATTGAACAAATTGGCAATCTTTGCAGGTGATGTAACCACAGATCCTTGGTCATCCTTTAGTTCCAGGTGTTTAGGAATTTGGTTGTTTTTGTTACTAATCGAGTTCAAAACCTTCCAGGTTTCTTTGCTCTTGTTTTGCGCGTTCTGTATGATTGAGCTGTAATGATTTCTTTTAGCATTGTTTATCAAGTTTTGGTGTGCTTTCTTCATAGATATGTATTTATCTCTTAGTTCGGGGTATTTTCTTTGTAAGACATACATGTCATTGAGCTTAGTGCTAGAGCCACGAGTTGCGTCTGTGCACCAGGGTTTACTTTCGGAGTTATGTCGATAATTTTTTAGAGGAAAACATATATTGACGTAAAATTGAAATGTGGAAAGGAAAACTGAGAACTTTTCATTTATGTCATACGTGGAGTAGATATCGTTCCACGTTTCATTTTCCAAATATGAAAAAAAACGTTCCATGTTACTTTTCGAAAAGAATCTTTTTGAGATGATGTTGACTCTTGAGGGCGAAGACTGTTGTAAGTTAGATGAAATTCTTATAAGTCGGTGATCAGAGAGGTAAGTGTCCTGAACATTACTTTCTAATGTAATAGATGCATTAGTACATACGTTATCCAATATCGTACTGGAGTGCTTACTTACTCGGGTGTATGTGTGTACTATTTCGTGTAAATTAAACGAGACCAATAGGTCATTGAGTGACCTGTACTTTTCGCCGATTATCCCAAAATTTACGTTGAAGGCGCCTACCAGAAGGATTGGAACCCAAGGATCATATAGTTGATCTATTGCGGCATTTAAATTGCGTAAAAACGTGTTGTAATCACCCGAAGGAGGTCTATAAATATTTAGAACAGTAAATTTTAAGTGTCCAAAATAGCCTTTACACGCACATATTTCTAATACATTTTCAGAACAGTATGTTGAAACGTCAATAAACGTGTATTGTTGACGTCATCAAATCAATGACGTGCAACGCTTTTTATAGCGAAAACCCTATACACCTTAGAGACGACCAGTTTTGCAGTGGGCGGCTACCTGCGACGGTTGTCGTGACTATTTTCATACTGGAAGGGCAATAGTGTCCTAATTAATAATAACACACGTTCTAATTATCATGGTATTCTAATGAAAGGTGTCATCGAAATGAATTGGTTTCTACAAACTACCACTCTTCTTTCATACCCCTAATAGTGGGGAGGGGGGGGGGTAGTTTTACCCTTCATACTACTCTACTACTCTAATGAAAGGTCTCAACAAAAGGAATCAATGTCTACCAACTATGGTCCTACCCCTCTACTCCTTATCGTGATCGGTTATAATTCCTTATACATTCCCAGAGCGAATCGTCGAAGAAGGGTACTCACAAAGGGCGGTTGGAACGTCTGGAAAAAAATATATTTATTGGTGATCAAATATCTCGAAAGCGATTTGTCCGAGAGGCGTACTCACAGTGCAAAATGAATCGTCTGCACGAGATATTATATTATATTATTATTGGTGATGTGAAAATATTCAGAGCAAATATCTGCAGAACGGAGTGTCGGGGCGGAGCGGAGGGGGGTACTCTCAAGAAATGGAAAGATCTTCTAGACGAGGCACATCTACTGGCGATGTGAAAACTAATTGTGAATATCTCGAAAATGTTGGAGGAACTACAGAGAGAAAATGCAATATTTCTAAGAATTTGTCTAACGTCTTGATTCTACTTGCCCAGATCAAGAAATAAATAAATAAATAAATAAATAAATAAATAAATAAATAAATAAATAAATAAATAAATAAATAAATAAATAAATAAATAAATAAATAAACAAATAAACAAATAAATAAATAAATAAATAAATAAATAGATAAGTAAATAAATTATATAGCGTAGATTTTGAACGTATGCCAGGCAGTTTTTAAATGTTTATGTGTAAAGATCCCCCTCTCCATAATCTACATAAAGGGTAAACATCGATAAATATAGCATGCAACAGGTATAACCCAACTATTTAATATTTATTACGCTACTTCGGTTTGAAAAAATGCACTTGATCTGTATCTGAGGAGTTGTGCATAATTTGTTTCACAACTTTCACAGTCCCTCCGAGCAAACCTCGAAGGGGTGCGTAATGGACGCGTCTTACGTCGTTATGGATGAATGCCACCATAAATTTACAGAAGATTTACCGCATTGTTTATCATTCAACGATGCCCCGCTTAATGTATTGCCGGGCCATGGCTACATATTAGATTAAGTGGTTTGGATAGATGTTTAATTAGGTTAGCAGAGCAAGTATCCAATAAACTTCGTATTTACGTTACTGTAAATTGATCAGCGAAAATGTTTACCTTTAAACCAATATTAAGTACCGACAGGACATAAACACAAAGATCTGAGTAATATTAAAATTGCATTCTCTCGACCACATAAAGTTTCATTGCGTGCGAGTTTTTCATTATTTATTCAGCTTCCCAGGACCAAAGAGTATACTCTTTGCCAGGACCCATAGACCGGTCAAAATCTACATAAAATAAAGAAAACATTGCAAACGCGCATGTAACTACGATTTTTAGCGCATTTCCACAAAAATAAAAAAAAAATGCGCTATTGTGGCCACTTTGTCCGTCCGTCCGTCCGCTAACTTTGCGACGCTACTAGTTTTTTATCTTAAGAGCTATTGTTCTACTTTTTTCGCTATTTGGTTCGTTATGGTGTCGAGTCTTGTACCAAGGAAGGAATTTTTTCTGTACCGCTTACAAAAAAAGTTATTGTAAAAAAAACAAAAAACCGTTTTTTACATGTTCCATAATTTTACACTTTTGCCGTTTATTAACGATCCTAGAGATCGTTTATAATTTTGCATTGCTATCTGTCGTCTGCCTGTTGGTCTGTCCGTCTGTTCCTTTGTCTGTCTGTCCATCTATCTGTCCGTGTGAACGATAACTTTGTTTAGAAATGTTCGATCGCTTTTACATCTCCGTTAGTTATGAACTGAATTGCATGAAATTCAATATGGGCATAGCTTTAGCCATATAATACGCAATGCCAAAAGTTGAATCGAATCGATTCAAAATTCACAGTGCCCTTTTCGCATCTCGACCATTTATAAACCGAATTGCAAACTTTTTTACTTATAAAAGTATTTGAATGAAATTTGATACATAGGCACTTGGAATAAAGGAAAATCAAACGCCAATTTCAAAATTTGGTTTTGCGCATGCGCAGTGCCAACTTTTTTATTTATGGAGGAATTTAAACGAAATTTGATACATAGGCACTTGGGATAAAGGAAAATCAAACGCCAATTTCAAAATTTGGTTTTGCGCATGCGCAGTGCAAACTTTTTTATTTATGGAAGAATTTAAACGAAATTTGATACATAGGCACTTGGGATAAAGGAAAATCAAACGCCAATTTCAAAATTTGGTTTTGCGCATGCCCAGTGCCAACTTTTTTATTTATGGAAGAATTTAAACGAAATTTGATACATAGGCACTTGGGATAAAGGAAAATCAAACGCCAATTTCAAAATTTGGTTTTGCGCATGCGCAGTGCCAACTTTTTATTTATGGAAGAATTTAAACGAAATTTGATACATAGGCACTTGGGATAAAGGAAAATCAAACGCCAATTTCAAAATTTGGTTTTGCGCATGCGCAGTGCCAACTTATTTATTTATGGAAGAATTTAAACGAAATTTGATACATAGGCACTTGGGATAAAGGAAAATCAAACGCCAATTTCAAAATTTGGTTTTGCGCATGGGCAGTGCCAACTTTTTTATTTATGGAAGAATTTAAACGAAATTTGATACATAGGCACTTGGGATAAAGGAAAATCAAACGCCAATTTTAAAATTTGGTTTTGCGCATGCGCAGTGCCAACTTTTTTATTTATGGAAGAATTTAAACGAAATTTGATACATAGGCACTTGGGATAAAGAAAAATCAAACGCCAATTTCAAAATTTGGTTTTGCGCATGCGCAGTGCCAACTTTTTTATTTATGGAAGAATTTAAACGAAATTTGATACATAAGCACTTCGAATAAAGGAAAATCAAACGCCAATTTCAAAATTTGGTTTTGCGCATGCGCAGTGCCAACTTTTTTTATTTATGGAAGAATTTAAATGAAATGTGATACATAGGCACTTGGAATAAAGGAAAATCTAGCGCTAGTTTCAAAATTTTATTTTGCGAATGCGCAGTGCCAACTTTTTTTTATCTATGGAACTATTTAAGTGAAATTTGATACTTAGGCGCTTGGAACAAAGGAAAATCTAACATTAGTTTTAAAATTTAGGTTTGCGCATGCGCAGTTCCAACTTTCTCATTTAGAAAAGCATTGAATGAAATTCTTCTCATAAACTGAAATTGAAGTAGCACGTCAACAATGGATTGCCCATGTGCAACGCTATCTTTCATATTTGTGGGCGGATTTTTACGATTTTAACAGAAGTTGCATCTTACAAATGGGAAATGAATGCAAGTGGAAATGCGCTTTATGTAAATCGTTTACGATTACTTTTTAACTTGTTTTATATGTTGTTAGGTCCCTTGAGAGTAGTTAACACCCAAGTTTGCAACCCTGAAAACCTTGTGCTACCCCCACGGTGCTCGAAAAACTGCGAAATTTTGGCACATATTTCAGTTGTTTAGAAAAGATAACTAAATTTGCTACAATTTCAGCGAAACCTGAGCACGCTATGTCTTTTGGTTGCGAAAATACAGCAAGTCAGAGATGGGCAATTTTCCCGCAGTGCTAGGAAAACTCATCTGTTCAGTAGTTTGAAAGATTAACAAACATCCATGCGTCCATTTCATACTTATAAACTTTCACGTTTATAATATTAAAGGATGATTAGGTTTTCGCTAAATAATAAAAACATTGTGCTCAATAATATATGTATTATTCATGAAGAACAAAAAGTACAAATTTGGCATTTAAGATGCAAGTAAATACAAAAAACAGTAATAAATTAAAACTTTAAATTTACACAAATTAAGAGCTTTAGACTCTCGCCCTTTTGGAAGGACCAGGTTCAACCACTCAAGATCAGTGGGGGGGAGTGGGGGTGGAGAGATAGTGTTTTCTGGAGGTGGAGGCGGGTCGGCATATGGTGTTGGATTGTCCTCATCCTCGTCCTCCTCATCCATAACTATAGGGATGGCGTTATTGCAATTTCGACCGTGGCAAACGGAACATAAGACCCCCGATATTCACACAAAATCCAGTTTCTGGCTTATTGCTGACGTCTTAGTCATTAATCTGATGCTAACTGTGTTATATATTATGTCTCTTTGGGGGATGAGAGGGAGGGCAGATCAATAATTAGGGTTTGTTGTTAAACTTAACTCGACCCTAATAACAACTGTGATCAATTTCCTTGTACCTGTCCGCCTTTGAAATCTGGAACCAGTGTCCCTAAGAGTCCTAAGACGTAGTGAAAGCATTTTTAACAGGCAAATACCTTACAAACTTTATTCCAGAACAAACAGATTTTCGTACTTTTTAGCATTGGGGGAAAATTGCCCATCTTTGACTTGCTGTATTTTCGCAACCAAAAGATATAGCGTGCACAGGTTTCGCTGAAATTGTAGCAAGTTTAGTTATCTTTATTAAAGTACTAGAACACGTACTTGAAAAAACTCTTCGTTAAGGTACATTTTTCTAAACAACTGAAATATGTGCCAAAATTTCGCAGTTTTTCGAGCACCGTTGGTGCACAAGGTTTTCAGGGTTGCAAACTTGGGTGTTAACTACTCTCAAGGGACCTAACAACATATAAAAAAATCGTAGTTACATGCGCGTTTGCAATGTTTGATGTCGATATTGACCGAGCTACCAGTGTATACACTACAAACGAAAAAATTATGTAGGTGCACCAGCATGGCCTGCTTTCTTGCATTTTGTAGGTGTATAATCTATGCGAGTATTTAATGCAAAACCGCGTTTCACTTTGTCTTTTCGTTTACCCCGTGTATTCGTAATTACCATTTTCAGAATGGATCCTTTGAATAAACTCTGACAATGCTTCCTTGAAATAATAGCTTCTCGCGTAACTAATAACCTGCCTACTTTCTCCGACTCTTATTAAAATTACTTCGGGGAAATTAAAGCACGAGTTTCCCCGGTATGTTTTCCTGTTTTGTATTTTCAGCAAACATTTATATACTGGCAAATAATGTAATTAAGTAATTGGCATACGAAAAAGTAAAATAATTCCAGTTATGTAATGCGTAAGTTCGAATCACATCTTTTACCTAACCAAAAATAAATGACGCAAAATGTTAAATAATAGTAGAATATCAACACACAAAACTAATTTGGGAGAGTACACTCTGCAAGCTTAAATTGTATTCGGTCATTTTATTTCCCTAATTTTTGTTAGGTATCCTGTTTTCTTTATAGCCGTGGTGCGCCTTGAGCGCAGCTTAAACAAACACTCCACTTACATTGATTTAAAAAAAAGAGTTAGGGACAATACAGCAGAACTCCATTAAAAAAATTGACGCATATTATTTCATTCTATTTTTTACCACTTTCCATCGTCTCTGCTAAGCTAATGTATGTACTCTAAACATTTCGATTTTGTCGCCGGTCACTAGAGTGGATGAGCCATCATGCGGATAGTGATCGCTACGACCTAATTCAGATAGTAGTGACCCTTAGGCCCCAATCAGCAAATAATATCTGCTTCACACGTCCCAAACTCTTTGGGTCCTCCGAAATGATTTCGATTTTCTAAACGTATGTAAAGTTGCCTAACCTCATTACATACCAACACACAATATGAATTTATCTCAATTACACAGGGTGTTACATGACCGCATGTAAAAAATATTGGGTGATAGAGGGGATCAAGACAAGCACTTTTTCCAAATAAATCGAGGGTCCAACGTGTTTTGTTTGGGAGCCACCTCCAAAGAAGTTGTGAAATTTGGATTATTTCTTTTTTAGTGTTTTTCTCAGCAACCATAAGAGTTACAAAGATTGGTGGCATGCCTTCGATAGGTTTTCGGGTATGCCCTATAATAAGTGGTTACCTGCAGTAAATAAAAGCAACCTCAAATGGATATTTTATCGACTTTTTCCTTTTTACGCCAATGTACAGTAGATTTACTCATACGAGAAACAGAATTTTTAGCGCATTTTTGAAAAAAATACGCTATTATATTCGTTATTGCTGGCAGGCCGGCTGTCCGCGTTAGATCTCCACAACTACAATAGCTAGAGACTTCAAATTTTCACTAAAAGCTTTCTGCTATAGTGTAGATGTGCAGGCACTAGTCTATTTTGAGTTAGATTACTTGTGAGATCGATAATTGAAGAAAATAATTTCGATATGGGTTTCGGAGGTGCTATAATTTTACCGTTAGATAGCGCTACCAGTATAAAAACTTATTATTTACTTTGTGATTTGTTTTACAAAATGAAGACGTACCGTCAATTGAAATTAAATAAAATTAATTATTTAACGCAGCCAAAATTACTCGTGAGATCGATAATTTTAAACTTCGCTAATAAAATACTGACCTGCATTACCAAAAATGCGCTTTAATCATGCATATGCTGATTTACAACTTGTTTATTTCACTACACTACCAAAGTATTCAAGTTTTAACCGCACGCGAGGACAGTCTATAATTCTCGGAAATGCACTTTCTTACAGTAAAAGGGCTAAGAACGCTCGGAGGATTTTCCTTGCAGAAAATTGCGGATTTTTTAAACTCTTCTGTTAGCTCAATTATTAAACTGAAGGTATCCTCGCACATACGTGACATTTTCCACGCCAGACCGCGAGAAACGATGATATTGTCAAACAAGATTGACCCAGTGGGGGTTGTGAAATTCCACTTCAAGAAGACGCAGTCCAGATAATCGACAAACTTTGGGCTCTCTGAATTGGTTTGGTAAAATTCCAAAACCGGAGTTTTACCTAAATTTGCTAATTCTGCGCAGGTCCGTTCTTCATCGGTTACATGAAGCATAAAACACATACAGTTAACCTGAAAGGGTTTCTTAGCCTTACTAACAAAGTAAACTACTTACCCACCTCAAATAATCTTATCAGAAGAAACAATATGCTGAGAGGTATCTCAAATGTTTTACATGAACTAAACATCGTGTTATTTCTCTGTCTATGTGGCAGAAGCATCTTATATACTTTCTTTCACTAATGACGTGATAACATATCACCAACTTACTGTTATTGTCGACTGTTGACCGATTGTATAGTTTTGCGTTCTAAAATTAAAACAAATCAAGCATTAATAAAACAAAAGTATCATGACACAAATGTTTTCCAAATAGAATTAAATGTACCGGCGTGGCCAAATAAACGCGGGATATAGTGCAGGTGTATCGTCTTCGACTCGGATTTTTGTTGCCACCAGCACTTATGTTTCTTGTTAAAATATTACTTAGCAATGTGTTTTTTCGATTTTTTTCGGAAAAATTAGATGCCCTTATGATATTGCGTACGATAATCCCCGACTGAATTTACTATGTTTAAGTTTTGCTTGGGTGTACGATATGATTTACATTACTGCTACTTCTTCAACGAATAAGTGCCGCGTTATCACAAGAATTCTGATTCCAGTAAGTGCTACAGTTAGTCCTTCACACTTAAAGTAATCATGTAATATGGAGTCCGATATAATTTTGGTTGGGATATAAAATGATTTTAATTGTATGGGGTTGGGTTGGGGGGGAGGAGGTGGCGATTTCGAGGGGTCTATAGGCGCAAAATAAGTTGATCCGGTCCTGGCTCTACGTGGGCAAGGTATATAAATACTCGTAGTATACGTTGACTATCCCAATGTAAGTGCCTGAATACACTATGCGTTTTAACCGGTTCCGTTTGACCGGACCGTTTTGAACGGATTACTGCATCCAATGGATTTAAATGCGAGCGGTTTTACACTTATCCGGTTGCGTTCCCGGCGACCGCAGGTTGCTGCGTTTCAGCCGGATGACCGGATGGCGGGATGATATCAAAATCACGAGCATTTGTATGAAGGAGTTTATACTATCCGGTTGTACCGCTGCGGTTATATAATATTTTATAATGTTTGATGTTGAAAAGTTCATCGAATGTGTAATAATTCATCGACCGATTTGGTTGACGTCCGAAATATTGAAGCATTTATTTTCGAACTTGCGTATATTGTTAAAAAAGGTCCAAAACCAATTGCTGTATTCACGCTCTGCAAACAACGTATGTATCCAGTAAAGTAACGACGCTTTTGGGGCTTTTTTAAGCAGTTGACGGCTTCAAGAGCGCAAACCAGCACTACCTTTAACATCATTACACTTGCTAATAAATAAATAACAGGATGCGTGTTCCGATGGTAATGTAGACGCACGCAACCTTCCGGTTTCGCAGGATGCGTTTTGAAAGGATGCGTTTAAAACGCATAGTGTATTCAGGCACTTAGAATAAATATTTGAATACATGAACCGGAGCGTGCAACTTGCTTGATATACTATGTATATTTTAATTCATTAATTGTGATTATTGTTGTTATCCACTAAATTCATCCACCCTGCTTTTAAATAAATGACATTTGGTATGTTACCAACTTTATAAATGATTAGTTTTGTGGGAAATTCAAACTGTCCGCACTACTTTTGGATCACCCAGTACCGAAACAGGTCCTTCGGTTGATTCACCGAGCGGCGATCGTGTGTTCCCCGCCGAAATTTTATTTTGACCGGTGGCTGGTTTACGTTACCTAAATAATTTCTTCCTATTTTTCCACGGTCGGTGGAATTGATCGTTCGTGTGCAAGAGCTCAAAGCTGCTTAGAAACAGAAATATGGATTAGATGTATATTCACAGATTTGGAGAAAAGTATCATATTTCATTCGTTTTAATGGCTTATTAGGTGTACTATATGTATGTACTATTTTTACTTTGCATGTAATTTCTAAAATGTAAAAAACATTTCTGATTACTCGATATTTATAAAATGAGCATTGGGGAGCTATGTTAATTGGTAAAATACCTAAATAACGTCATGTGTAGGTCACCATAAAATAGTGACAATTTTATGGACGACATGAATACATCCAATTATAAGGACTTGTTAGCTGTGTAAATGTTAAGATGCTTGTCATATAAATTCAGTCAATAAAAACGTGGCATGTGCACGTTGCACTGAAAATTATGAACATCTGTTAGTGTGATATGCGTCGAAAGACGATGGTAAAAATATATCTTGTGAGTGTGTGTATTAACTATTAAAATTAAGGTGGCGTTGGATTGAAAGATAATTTAGTGTGCCATTACAAAGTATTGAATATAATCTAGTATAATCTTTATCGTTCAGTTTATAATAAATGTGAAAAATCACCTTGGTTTGGTCAGTCAATCATTATACAGTGAATTTTTTTTAATGCGAACATAGGAGTTTGTATGCAATGTAATTTCCCTATGTTCGATTTTAAAAAAAACACATGAATCTATTGAGTAGTTCAAATGGGTAGTAGATACAATTGACAGCATTTTTAAAAATACCGCCGTCCAATTTAATTACGAAATCGGTTAGGTTATTGCTTAGAATGTCAAGGAGGACACTTCCAACATTTATTGTAATTGTTTGCGCTATTTATTTTCTTATTTTCTTCATTTATATATTGAATAGATCAAATTAGTAGAATACCAGGTGCACATGTGCAATCTTACCGAGGACTCTTCATCATAAAGACTATTAGAGTTGCTGTTCATAGTCACACAAGTTGCGCGTTTTGGGAATGTGAACCGCGCACACCTCATAGATTGATGTTTTTTTTTAATCGAACATAGGGAAATTACATTGCATGCAAACTCCTATGTTCGCATTTAAAAAAAAACTCACTGTATATGCCAAACTAATGTTAAAAATTGTTAACGTTCGGCAATTCATGAATATGTATCCTTAATACGACCCTGTTGTTTTTTACATTTTAAGATTCATTTCTACTATACTCTGTTTTTTAACTAGGAAGACGGATTTAAAAACCTGATTTACACTGAAAATGTCACTAGAATCTAGTAACAAAAATAATAGACTCATTTTATACAGATATGTATTGTGGGTTGCGTGATGTGATTTTCTTTCACATTTGGATAGATTTCATTATTTATGGTTTTGGGTTATTACTTGGTAGGAACTCCTTTATATTATGCATACATCATACTTTTAAAAGCGAATTATAATAAATAGTAATACATTGATAATAGGTAATCATCCTGCATACATTTTTTGGCCTTTGAAACATTATTTTGAATTGTAGTTTTAAATGCTTTATCAGTTGTAATACTACACAATCCACATTACAATTTACAACAAATGTTAAGTTATTGAACAAATTCAGAACAATGGAATTATACTCATATTATTAGACAGCACAGTTCACTGCTTTTATGTATAAGAGATTTAGTCACTGTCTTCCGAGAGTTCACTAGAACTGTCACTGTCCTTCGATCCGAGTGAAATAATTAAGGGTTCTATAAGTGCATCCATTAGGCCATCCAATCTACACATTTTGTTTTCTTCCTTAATAACGTGTTGCACACAATTCCGCCAATCGTCAGAGCTCACATTTGCAACAGCGTTATGACCACCGGAACGTTTCGAAGGGGTAACAATCCCAGTACTTCGATATTCTTTAATTATACGGTATACTGTAGAACGTGCAACACCTTAAATGTGTCATACTTTAATAACCAAATATATACCTACATCATCATTTACGTTACCTGTGGTAGATGCAATCTTCAACACAAGGGTAGCAAAATTCATATCCGGAATATCAGACAACATTTGTTTATAATAAACTGCTTCTCGAAGACTGATAAAATGACCCAAGTTTAAGCGATTACGTTTTTTCAAAGGAGACAAGCTTGCTTTACTGGTACTTGGAGTTGAATCCATCACTAATACCAGTATACTTAGGACGCGAAATATCAACTTTTGTTCTTAAAAGAACTGTTTTTTTTGTTAAAATTTATGCAAATGGAGTCGGAACACGCAAAAACTCAAAAATAAGTACAACAGTTACGGACGAGAATCGCGATTAAATTTGACAGTTAAATCATGTCAATAGCAATTTTACCTGGGTGTAAAACGGGCGCAGCGGGAGCCAATAGAAACTAAGGATTTTTGCGGGAACTTTTAAATCCGTCTTCCTAGTTAAAAAACAGAGTATAGACGGCGCGGCGATCGAGGTTCTTCA
The DNA here is from genome assembly GCF_008802855.1 of Photinus pyralis. NCBI lineage: Eukaryota > Metazoa > Arthropoda > Insecta > Coleoptera > Lampyridae > Photinus > Photinus pyralis. The sequence goes on from NW_022170250.1 coordinate 14,694,175, forward strand.
CCCAAGACATGCGAAAATGAAATGTACGCTATGTGTGTAGGTATTATTTTTACATTCTTATTCATTAAAATAAATTTCTTTATTTCGCCTGAATAATTCTATAAAAATTTAGTCTGCGAAATTTTAAATGAATTCTTGTACTATTTTTGAACATGTTAGCGTTAGGTAAGGATCAAATTTTGACTATGATGATGCTTTCTTGATTTTGTGAAGGTTTTACAAAAGAGCCAAAAAAATGTAAAAAGTTCACTTATTAACCTAAATCAAATTTTGTGTAGATTAAGAAAATTAATAAAAATGAAAGCAAACTATGTATCTCCAGGAGACGTTTATAAAAGCAATCGAACTTTTTTACGCTGAACCAATGTTTTTATTCATTGTTGTCTTCGGTTGTCCCCTACCTACTTTAATAAAAAAAATTAAAAACTTCCAAATTTTAAGCTAATGTTTTATTTTATTTAAACTTAGTACAAATACAATTACTAACAATATATAATAGCACCATTGATTTGCAAACAGGAAGAGTGGTTACAAGAGAAAAGTAAATTATTAAATTGATTGCACTTTAAGCCCCTGAACGTCCCATCACCTTACAGAGAGTTATCCTGTACAAAACTAAGCAAGTCTTGAACGAGAATAGGATTTTACTGAAATTACAAGATTAACAAAAGAACCCAATTCTGCAGTTGCCCACTAGAAACTGTGGATAAGTGAAAAATCGGGTATGAAACTAAAATAAAGTATTAGATTGCATTTATTATAATTAGTGATCTCGGTTATCACAGTATTTAATAATTTATACTGCTAAACTTAAACAAAATTACGCTTATTATTACTAAGTTCGTACTTAATTAATTAAAAGCATTTTTTTTGTCATTTTTCTGAATTCAAATACGTCTTTTTGTAAGGCAGTGTTAGTATTACATGGCATCACTTTTCATAAATAAAACTAATGGCATTACTTAAAATTTAATTATTTATAATTTGCTTCGCTCTCATTGTCGGCAAACCAATCCTGGTTGGTACTCCTAAAACTAGTAGTCATTTCCCTTCTATACTCTTGAGTTACCATTTTCGGTCCTCCTGGGACCCCTGCAACATGACTCGATTCTTGCCACATTGAACTGTGTTGAGCGGATCCTCGGGGAATGTGGTACGGTTGTATTTTCGTACTGCGTTGGGATTTCGGTGTTCCTTCGGGTGAAGTGAACTCACTTGCAGTATCGTAACGAGATGGTGCAACCCAGCGTTCGGTGAATTCGCTCGCAGATCGCGCGAGACTTGGCTGACTTAAGGAGCGTGCCAAAGTAGGATGACCGTAATCAACTTGATCAGAGTCATCGTAATAACGTGACGGTCCGGGATAATAGCTTGAAGCTTCCGAATGATAGTCACTTTGATCTGGACGGCCGAAATCTACTATCATTTCAGACATTGACCTTAGGTCAGCCTCACTTCTATAACTGGATCTTGAACCTCGAGGACCTCGTGGTGGGAGATTTGCATGGGCCATAGGATCATTGGTCAGAGTTCTTACAGAGCTGCCTCCGTCCGAATCGTATTCGTACAGTGTAGGTAAACTACTTCTTCGGCTACGATTATCCCAATCTGACTTTTTACGGAATCTAGATTGGTTCTTAGGCCGGTCTGGTGACAATATACGAATGATAACGTCCCACTTTGGTGGTTCAAATAATCTTTCATATCTGTGATCCATTCGCACACGTTCAAAATCTTCGCGCACTACGGCCTCCGATAACATGGTTCGAAGTGTAGATTCTGTCGTAATAATTTGACGCCATTTGATCCTATCGGCCATGGTTAGTTGCGAATTGAACGATTCCGCATTTTCGATAACCGGGCCATCGTCTTCCGATGGTTGCAGTACGCGTATCAACACATTCCAATTGGGTACTTGAGGATTTTCGCGTGGTATTTTGAACGTTTCGAAGAACGCCTCATTTGAAATCTCATGCTCGGTCGTATGCTGATTGAGACTGCCGACCAGTTCGGGAGAATTTAATGGTAACTTGTTGTCTCTGATTTGATTCTGTGGAGGCAAACTCATTTGGACTCTTTCCATTTTCGGTGTCAGTGTTAATCCCGAAGCAGAAGAAACGTCGGAGAAGTTCTCCCACTCTGGCGGTTCGGGCATTTCGACTGGATAGTTTTTAATGGTGACGTCCCACTTCTGCACGACGGGCTTTGGTCGTGAATGGTACTCCGTTATTAAACGCTTATGACGCTCTATATCTTCGATAGTCTTCTTTTCCGTGATCGTTCTGAGGAAAACATCGTCGACCATATGGGAAGTTATTTCCGGTTTATGTACGACTGCGATGGGTGGTTCCAGTGATCGGGGTTGTTCCAGTTCCATAACGTACCTTTGCTGAGGAACGATGGGGGGTGGGGGTGGTGGCACTGGGGCGACAAACTTCGAATGTGTATTGTCAATCATTTCAGTTAAAGAATGTGTATCTGTCATTTCGGTATTAAGCGATGCTAAAGACCTAGCTGGTGCCATTCTAGGTGCATCTAGTTCGTCGTGCATTTCTTGTTGACGTCTTAGAATCCTGTTAAATGTAGGGGCCGGCTGAATATGTTTTGGCAGTGCGTGTAATTCAGGTACATACGAAAATTGCATTCTTTCAACAACAGGAATGTCCACGCTTCTCACGCTTTCTTCCCTTTGTTCTAAAATAGTCGATAGATTACGTTCTGTGCGCGCTATAGAGCTTTCGGTATCTGAAAGACTGGGAGGAGATGGAGGTGGCGCTTTTTTGACTCGAACTTGTACGTCAAACTTGGGTTGGTCTTTTATCGCCATGGGAAGTCTAGGTGCAGTTACAGGTAAAGCCACGGCATTTTGAATACTTTGTTCTTGCGTATGACCATAACCTTCGCTATAAAAGCTGCTATTATCATGAATATAAGCTCTATTATCAAAACTGCCAGCTGAAGATACAGGAAGGGATCGTGCGTCGCATTCTATCTCAGAATGAGACTCTGAAGGATAATCTGAGGGGAGAGTGTCACTGATTAAAGGACCTTCACTGCCCGATGTACTACCAGGAGCGGGAACTGCTGCATGAGCTCGTGGAATTTTCAATCCTTCAAACATTGAAATATTTCCTACAACATAACCGTGATATTGAAAAGGTAGACTTACCACAATTTTGCAACTTACCCAGCGAACTTCCAGACAATTTTGTTATTTCTGATTCGGTGCCAATTGTTGAGAATGGAACATGACCAATGGCGGGCTCCGTTCGGCGTCGCAAGCAATAATACGAGCAACCAAGCCCCAACAATAAAAGTGACAGAAATAGAATTGCACAGATAATCAACAAAATTTGGAATCCATTCAGTGGAGGTTCAACCACTGGAGCCGCGGTTACTTGCGCGCTAAAACAAAATTCCATTTAAAACTGGAATGCATATCGTAACACTATCAACTTACACATATTCCGGTATAATTGGTAACATCGTAACGGGCGGGGGATATCTGCAAACTATGGTTATAATTTCGTCACCATCCATCTCCAAACCTGGATGGAACCTCACAACGATGTTATTTGTAAACACTCGTTGAGGATCCTAAAGAAATTGGTCTGTAAAAGGCGATTCATTTCTTCAAACTACTTACTTGTTTGGTACCGCATCCTTTAAGGGGTAGCTCTAGTTTGTAACTGGTAGCACCCTTACCAGCAACTTGGCAAGCGGAATTTCGATCGAAATCGGCATAAGCGAGACCGTAAAATTTGTCATTGAATTTGAGCTCGATTTCCATCGATCCAGCGGCACAGTTCAAAGCCGCCCTTGTCCTATTCAAAAAAATTACTGGACTCAAATCGTCCAGCTTCGTAACTTTCCCGTCGAGAGTGGAAAATTGAGGAAGCCCTTCGCCGACATATTCAATATTATTGGCTTGATCGGCGTAATTCGACTGCGACGCCACCAACCTCCAGAAGCAGATAAATGCAATCAGGTAATAAGCCATCTGTAAATAATAAATAATTATTGGTGGATGTTAAGACGAAATTACCGTTAATTTTTAATGTTCTGCAGATACATCCGAGTATCTAACTTTAATTGCTATACCTATAACCTATTAACTACAAACTTAATTTCGGCACGGTTAACTTTACATTAATTGCGATCAACAATGAACTGCAGATAATTAACGCTTTTTAAACGCTCTTTCATCTCGTCTCTTCTTTGTCAAGGTAAAACTGTAAAATGATGAAATCACGGCCAAAAGTGTAAAATTATCTGTTGTACATACATCCTCGTTTTGTATGTGAAATTTTATTGCGCAAATTAATGCCATGAAAGTCGGTGAGTATAACGATAGCATTTTGTATAGCCACTGCATGTTGGTCATAAACGGCCAACGCAAGTTTTGCAGTGATAAAATTTATGGTAGAAACAAACAATATAATTATAATAACGGCTTGTTGAATCCGCAATTAGTTTAAAGGAGCTGAATTTTCAAACTGTACAAGACATTTTTGTAATTTAATTTTACGTGACCCACTCTTGTCTTTCTGAATTAGAAACATTATGATTAATTACTTCAACTTGTTTCGTAAAATGCCGTAGTCTCATCCACTGCCTAAAGTTTGTTTGCTTTTGCTAACAATTTCGTTCTAAATTTTTCGCATTCTTGCGAGTTTCGGCATTTGGTCTCAAGATTGTGATGCTGTCGCGGAATTATCATAGATCAAAACGATACGCCTTTTGAGGAAGGCAAGATGCAATAAAGATATTACAATGTTTACGAGCCAGGCCACTTTTTAATTAAATAGCAACGGCACTTCGACGTCCAGGTGTACCACCAACTAATTAGGCGTTATGCGGTTACTTATGCAAAATTTTAATACACAACAAAAAATTACCAACATTATTTAAACTTTATTGAGGAACTCGATCACCAAGCACAAGATCGAAAGATCAGATGTAGTTTATTTTTATTATCGTTGTGTGATTGTGGTTAGAACTGTTAGAAGAAATTTGCCTTTTCGCCA
>NW_022170250.1:14699301-14705709 GCF_008802855.1 Photinus pyralis
TAGCGAAGTAAACGGAGAAAGGGATCGATAGAAGCAGGAATTAGTCCGCTCGATTTGCGGTTACGAAAATTAGATCGTGCGATTAACGTCAAAAATATAAGTAGCGTGATCGAGCAATACTCGCTTTAGAATAAGAGGACTTTTTGGCGAGAATTTTAGTTGCGGAAGAATACCGTTATTGCATTTTCGGGAGAGCGCCATACGTGTGAATTTTGCGACATTAAATTAATTTGGTGTTGCGATCGCGCAAACAAAAAATTAAAAAGTTGTCTCCGCGCGAAATAAAACATTCCACGTGTGTATTACAAGCTCTGAGCGCGCCGAAGTTCATGAACTCTTATCTACGAGGAATTAATTTATTAATCAACCACGACGCACCTTGGATTAAGAAAAGCTGACAAATTCGATCAGGAGATCTCATCAATCTGGGAGAAACGAATCTGGGCAATGGTAGACGATGGTCATTGCTGTACTTTAAATAACACAAACACGAACTTTGGCTTAAAGGGTTCCAAATTCCTGACAATTTGGCTGCACATGGAAAATTAGTAACAAATTATGGGTGTAACACTTTTGTACTTTTCCGAATGGATACTGCCAACGGACCTCGAAAACGGAAATTCTGAAAAAGGGTAATCACAAAGGAAAAATGACGGGTGTTGACAAAGTGTTTCTGTTGGTAGTGCCTGCCAAAAGTTCGAGAACGAAGTGTCGAAAGAGGGTAGTCACAAGGGAAACATGAAAGGTGCGTGCGAGACTATCTGTTGATGGTATCCGGTAAAGATGTTGGCGGAGAAGGGAGAGACAGTTAGAAGAAGGGAAGAGAGCGAATTGAGAGGGGGGGGGGGGGGAGAAGAGAGAAACATGGAAAAAGCAATAGAGAAATTGATGGAAGGAGTAAAGGAGGAAATAAGAAGAGCGGCTAATGTGACAAAGGAGCAAATAGACAAAATGTAAGAAAATATGATGCAGAAAATAAGGAGGAAATGAAAGGAAGAGAAGATCAATGGGATAGGGAAAAAGAAGAACTTATAGAAAGAATAACTCATTCGAAGAAGAAAATGTGAGAAAAAAAAGAATAGCGATAAAAGGAGTAGAGATGGGAAAAGGGAATGCGAGAGGTAGAGCCGAATGTAAAAGAGGCGAAACATTTGAAGTTATTAACACGGGAAAACAAGAGAGAGGTTATGGGGGGGAAGGGTAAGTTAAAGGGGGCGGGAAAGCGAAAGAAGATGAGGATATAGGAAAGTAATGGTAGAAGATGAAGAATACAGATGTAGTACCAAACAAAAAGGATTAATGAGAACATAGAGGAAAAGAAGGGGAGAGGAAAGGGCGGGGTTTGGAGGAAGAAACTAACAGCAAAAGAGAAGATATAGTAAGAAAGAGAGGGGGAAGGAGGTATAGACACAAACAACCGAAGAAAAGAGAAAAACGAAATAAAAATGAAAAGGGCAACATGAAAATAATATTATGAACTGTAGCGGGGGAGAAAATAAAGAGTAGGATTCCGAATGCTTTCATAAATGGAAGAACCAATTTGCGAAGAGGGAAGAGCAAAATGAGGTATATTGAAGGGGTAAAAAATGATAAGGGAATAGAGGAATGAAACAAAAGAGGAGCAATATACAGGTCACACGAGTGGAAACGGAGAAAAAGAAAATTAGAATGATAACGATATACAACAGAGAACGAATGAACTTAAAAAATAAAATAGAGAATTTGGTAGATGAAAGGGAGGAGGAAGTGCTAATATTAGGGGGTGGGGGGCACGATTTTAATTCCAGAATAAGAATTAAAGGAAAATGGGTAGAGATGGGAAGAGGTACACAAGGTCAAGAGATAATTAGTGCAACAAAGAGGGAGGAATGCTACTGGAATGATCACAAAAGAGAGGTTGGGGAATTTTAAACGGAAATATGGAGGGGGATGGGGACGGACAATTCGCATATATGGGAGGAAGAGGGAGTCGGATTACCATTGGGCGCATGCCTGTTGAGGGCCCAGAACATGAGAGGGATAATAAATAAATAAATAAATAAATAAATTACACAATTTGTAAACGAAAAAAGACTGGAAAAAATAGATGAGTTTAAGGGAGGAACAAGGATAGAATCGAATCCAGTCTAAAAGGGAAGTTAACAAGACCAAGAAATAAAAAGACCCAAAACCAAGGGAGATACAGTTATGGACAAGGGACACGGTGAAACTGCGTAGAAGGGGATTAGAGGAACAAAGAGAAAAAAGTAGGAGGGAGGAGTGGAATAAAAGAGAATATTAAAAAAGGAATAACGTAGAAATATATAACTGAGCGAGAGCGGAGAGAAAAAAAGGAGTAGAGGGACAAAGAGTTTATAGAAGAAAGAAATAGACATAGAGAAATAATGGAGAAGGAAGGAAGAGAGGAAGTGGGGGGAAAGAGGCAAGAGAACAGAAAAAAACCCAAAAAGAAATGTAAAAAATATTAAGAAACAAAAAGAATACGAAGAGCAAATAAAAACAGAGAACGATTTTTGGTGCTATAGAAGAAAAATGAGTAAGAGTGAAAGGGAGATGCAACTAGAGGATTGAAAACAACAATAGTAGTTATACAGGGGCGATACTGGCTCAGCTCAAGGTCGCTCGTCGACTGGTGGTGACCTTCGAAAGTAAGTCAAGGTAACGTTGTAGTCAAGGTGAAAGTCGCGCGCCACGTGGGCGGTGACCTTGGAAAGTAAATCGCCGTAAAATTCAAAGGGCAAGCTGTAGCAATCGTATTCCATTTTTGGGGTATCAAATTACATTTACAGGGTCATTGTGGTGTCAAAATTCATTTTCAAAGTCGATGACTGCATTTCCTCATTGACCCCATAAATTTCCATGGTTACACGAGGTCATTGACTCCTTTTTTTGTGATCCGAGGTAATTGATCCCATTTTTGGGATGTTAAATTACATTTTAATGTCGAGGTCATTGACCCCATAAATTTTCATGGCCCTCCGAGCTCATTGGCCCCTTTTTGCGTTGTCGAATTACACTCCAGGTCCATCCGAGGTCATTGGTCCTATACATGTTCAAGGTCATCCGGTGGCATTGACCTCATGTTTGTGGTGTCAAATTACATGGTCAAGGTCAGCCGAGGTCAATGGCCCCATACATTTTAAAGGTCATCGGAGGGCATTGACCCCCATTTTTGTGTCAAAGTTCAATGAACTCATCTTTTATGGCTGCCAATTACATTCTCAAGGTCATGCAAGGTCAATAAACTCTCATGTTGCGATGTCATGTTTGAGGCGACCCAAGACTAAAAACCTCATTGTTATGTGGTGTTTAATTACATTCCCAAGGTCATTCAAAGTCAATGAACCCACTTCTAGATCGGTGTTAAATTACATGTTCGGAGTAATCCAAGGTCAATGACCAATCAAGGTACTACCAGCAAAGCAGAAGTAAGAGGAGGCTATGGAAGAGGTAGGAAGGGAAGAAGTTGAGATCGAGCAGCAACATAAAAAGACTGAAGAAAGGAAAAGTGCAAAAAATAGCGAATTGGTAAAAGAGTGCTTGACGACGAGGAAGACCGCAACCGGCACGTGGAAAGAACCAAGAGGAAAATATTACGATAGAAATGGATACGGAGGGAGGAGAGGAAACCTTTATTTAGCGGCGGTTTGCAACGTGGAATCGCGTCGCGTCGCCGATCTGAGTGCCGCCCATTCGACTTTTAAATTTACATTGCAAAGTATGACGCTAAATTTTCTGAATCGCTCGTTATACAGGGTGTAGCACCTAAGATCCCTCGGAGCATAACTCATATACCATAAAAGATATCGAAAAAAGTCTTAGAGCAAAATTGTACACGATTATCGCCGGCATGTTTGTAAAACGGGCGCGCTGTATTCCAGTGGCGGATCAAACTTGCATTTTTGTAAATGGAACACCCTAAATTTTATTACTGATTTGGAAAGTNGTACTTAAAAAGTACTTATTTTTTTATGTAACATGTTATACCCCTAAATTTAACGATTTCACTTTTTTCGTCAAAATTTTACTGTTTTTCGAAATTTTTGTTGAGAGAAACAAAATCGCGCAGTCGCCTAATTTTTGGGCTGAAGCACTCTTCCACAATCACATAATTTTTTTAGGTACTTTATAGAAAAAATAAAATTTTTGATTGACCTTCGCTAAATGCAATATTTTTTAAACATTTCAAATGACACCCCCCTAAACAAATTATACCTCTGGGTAGCCAAAACTATAAATTTTCCAATGATATAAACAAACCCACACATTCCATAAGACAATTTCAGAGAAAAACCAAGTCGAAACGTCATTTGTAAAAAAAACGTTCTTTTTCGAATCCAAGTGTGCCACGATAAAACAAAAGATGTTCAATTCTCACAATTAACAGTACCGGGTGACCCAATAAGACTGTTCCTCGGCCATATCCCGAGAACCGTTCGTCAAATGACTTAGGGGTAAAAAAAATTACTGGGTAAAACGGTCATGAAAAAAATATTTTCAAGTTCTAAAATTGACCAACAGAGGGCGTAACTGCCATCTTAAATTATAAAATTGGATTTTCTTTAAATTTCGCATAATAAATTTTTAATCTTTTTCACATTTTTAAAGAGAACCAGTTATCTATAATTTTCGTAAAAACAAAAACTCCGTTATTTCAAAAACAAAGATGGTGTGGAGCGTTCAATTGTTTTTGCAATAACCTGCTTTAACTTCTTAACCGTTTGACCGATTTTAACAAATGTGGTATGGTTGAAAAGAGCATTCCTTGGGCAATGAGAATCAACCAAAATATAGTTAATTTAGTTGAATCCTTCTCCGCCAGGGGGATAGTTTTGACACTATGACCCAAAATCCTAAACAAATTAAAAAAATCAAATGGAATGATATGACCTTTTCTTTATGAAAAAGTAGCCAAATAACATCCAAAGAGGCCAGTGAAAACCGTTTTTCAAAATCTCGTGCTAACCTCAAATATTGGGAAAATGAGATTAATTAATAAATAAATAAAAATGCTTAAGTTGTATCTTAAGTTTACTTTTTAAGTATTTCCGGTATTTGTCGATGGCGCGAAAGAAAAGCACCCTACACTTTTAGGTAGGCCTTGGAAAATTAAACAAATGAAACACGATGCATTATACAATAATAACAGCCGTAATTTGTAAATTATTCTGCTGTGTTGACATTCAGAAAGTGCAGTTTTTTGAATTTGTAATCTTTTCTAAAATGCCGATTTCTAACAAAGTTGATTCTTGTTGCCTAAAAAATGCTGTTTTCAACGATACCAAATTTGTTACAATCGGTCAAACGGTTAAGAAGTTAAAGCAGGTTATTGCAAAAACAATTGAACGCACCACGCTATCTTTGTTTTTGAAATAACTGAGTTTTTGTTTTTACGAAAAAGATAGATAAACTGGTTCTCTTTAAAAATGTGAAAAAAGAAAGTTTAGTTTATTATGCGAAATTTAAAGACAATGCAATAATTTTAAAATTTAAGATGGCAGTTACGCCCTCTGGTGCAGGTCATTTTTAGAACTTTGTAAATATTTTCCAGCGTTTCTTCATAACCGATTTACCCAATATTTTTTTATCCCTAAGTCATACGACGACCATTTCCCGAGATATGGCCGAGGAACAGTTTGATTGGGTCACCCGGTACAGTGTCGGCAGTGTATAATTGTTTTTTAATCAGAGTTTCAAAAATGTTCCAAACACAAGCAGAACTGGTTGATATGGTGTTTCTTCTTGGAGACTGTTATCCCAGCGTACCTACTCTTGTGACGTCAACAAACAATTCCGGTAACAGTCTCCAAGAATATACTCCATATCAACCAGTTCTGCTTCTGTTTGGAACATTTTTGAAACTCTGATTAAAAAACAATCATACACGGCCGGCACTGTACCTACTGTTAATTGTGACAATTCACAATCCAATTTTCTTTCGAAAAATTTCCCTAAAAAGGGACATTAATTACGTCTAAAATGAAAGTATTTGATCGATAATAACAAGAATACGTACGTCTATCCCCTCTTTCTCGCTGCCCGCCGACGAAGACGTGCTCCTCTTCTTCCTCGGCGGCCTAATTGGGGCGTAATTGGTGGAACTGTCATTAAAAACGCTCGACGTAACCGACATGCACGTAATGCCGTTCTTATTCTTCGGCTTCCTATCTTTGTACTTCATGTGGGTCATTAGCGACTTGTAAAGCGTTGCGGCGATCACGATCGCGTCCTCCGACGTCTGACATATAAACGCGTGGCACTCGAGCTGCCGCTCGACGCTGAGATTCTTCATGACGATGGCGACGAGCGGCTGGTGCGTCTCCGTCTTGACGCATCGACGCTCGTCGCCGTTCAGCTTCCGGAATAGCATCTGCTTGTCCATATTGTCCGGATCGGTGATCAGGGGGA
>NW_022170250.1:14705809-14714562 GCF_008802855.1 Photinus pyralis
TTGTTTGTAACTAACAATTTTCTCCGTGAATGAAGCAGTCACGGGGGTGGTAAAAACTGTAGTCAAAATTGAGCTACGACACCTAATTCCTTGATTGTCTGCGACATTCAAATGTAGGCTCGAAACACCGAACGAGGGGCGACGCTACCTATCTTGCGGGGGCGAGACTATGCTAATCAAAGCTCTTCATTTTAGAATCTATGTGCGATAAATGGGTGGCGATTCAATAATTTCCACATATCTTGTTTTAGTTAAATTTGCCTACAAGGCCATGTAATTTTCCAACTTGCTTTTAACAAAAGGACTTGATTGCACCAAAGATGAGTCACATCCTGTGTATTTCACCCTTTCTTAGAATCTTGGTACCTGCTTACCTGACCCATAATTCCCAAAACTTGTTTTTAACCTATTGTTACCTCTTGAAGTTTATTTGCTACTTTTTGTGATGTTATAATTTTATGTTACGCATTCACATCATTACATACAATTATTAATTTCACTACACAATTTAATATTAATTTGACGGCTAGTTTGTTTATTGGTAAGTTCTTTTTTTCCCAGCCTATTTCTATTTTTACTCGGTGAACTACCATTTTCAAAGTTTATTTTTGCAATGTAATTTATTTCGACTTAAATTTCCGAGCTTTTACAATCAATAAATTGCGATCATTTTCACAATTTCAGTGTTTTATTTTACGGTCCTTCCCTACTGTGCTTCAGGTCAAAGCATCGTCTACAACTACGTAAGGGTGTCCTGCCTTTTAGATGTTTGATCACGTGCTACTTTTCAAATTTAAGCGGGATCTTGATTAGTTTTGGAGGGAAAGTCATTCGGGTGGCCATTTTTAAACGTTGCCGGGTTGACGTGTTCTTGTAGTGTGAAGTTAGCGTAGAACCTGAGGGTTAAGTACACTACAACGTTTAATTTGCGCTTCGAGGCCATAATTTTCCATGGTGCTTTTAACAAAAGGATTTTACTGCACCAAAGATGAGTCTGAGAATATATAAGAAACTCATACGTTTATGGACTATAAATAGTGGAGTAAGTGGAGGGAAACAAACACTTAGCCAGACCTTTGAATATAAAATTAGGGCCAGACGTAGGAGGCGCTTGCATTTTTGCACAGCGAGGCGCACACGTACTCCCGAAATTTTTCAATCCTAGGAAATTTCTTACTTTCCGCGAGATTGTTCTGCTGCTCGACGTGCTCGTGGCACGGGTGGTTTCCTTCTGCCGTGGTAATGTGACCGAGGTATCACATTTTTGAGAGTTGGCAACCACGCAATTTTTAGGAGGGGAAAAGCTACCTGCGCCATCTGGATAGCACGAACGTTGATTCTGTTTGGCATCTTGTCTTTAAATAGCGGTCGCGAGCGCGTCGCTTCGTAAATGTCTGTTGTCATTTTGGTGTTATTTAATGCAGGTGGTAATCTTTTTTAACTTTTCTCTTGATTCTTCTGAACGCTTTACCAAAACCAATTTCACTCATATAACTTTGATTCTAGAACACATTTTACAAATCGAATACAAAAGCAACCATCCTCTTTTTTATATTTCAACATTACTTATCTTTTACAGTGTTGCCACGTTCTATATTTTACGGTGGATTTTAGTGTCTACTTAACAATCTTTGCATTTCTTTATATATCGTATTTGTGGTTTGTACGAAGCATTTTATGTTTTTGTGAGTTTCAATCTATGTTTTTGAAATTGATTTGATTTAACCTTAACGCAGATTTATTTGATACCGTTATCCTTTTGTTTGTAATCGTTTACATTTTTGGTGTAATGCTTGCTTAATTTATGTTTATGTTTAGTTTACATGGTCTTGATCAGAAGCAATATTCATATAAGTTTTGATCATTCTTTTAAACATGTGGAAATTATCGAATTGTTTTGATGTGTTCTTAAACTAACATTTTCGCCGTGAATGGAGCAGTCACTGGGGTGGAAAAAACTGTAATCATTTGAGCTACGGCACCTAATTTCGTGATTGTCTTTGACATTCAACTGTATAGGCTCGAAATCCCAAAACTAGGGGCGAGTTATCTATCTTGGGGGCAAGATTACGCTAATCAAAACACTTCGGTTTAGAATCTATGTGCGATAAATAAGATAGATAGATGAGTCACATCCTGTACCCTTCACCTTTTCTCAGAATTTAGGTACCTGCTTACCTGCCCCATTGGTCCCAAAATTTGTTTTTAACCTTGAGTGCAACCAAAATTAGGAATATGCATTTACTATCTTTGTTAACCACTTAATTTTACAAATGATTTTGTTAATTGACTTTTGGACTGTACAAATCAAACTGTGCAAGGTTTTTCCCCGTCGTACTCTTTTTACCCTTGGCAGTTACTTATGCTAGAGTACGGCGACCGTGATCTGGGAGGGCCTCGTTGCCGAGCAGCCAGTCCAGGCCCAGGATAGTGGTAACCATCACTGGATGGGGCACCTCTAAAGGCATTATACGGGTCTCCCTCTAATTGGGCCAAAGTCTGTTGAGGGCCTAAAACAAAAGAGGGACAATAAATGAATAAATTAAATACACAAATAATAAAATAAATAACGAATTGAAGTTTGATACTGCCAAGAATGTCCTGAATGGCTGTCGTGAACGCGTCGCTCCATAAATGTTTGTTGTTATTTTGTGTGTTTTTAAATGCAGGTAAGAGTAATCTTTGCATTTCTTTATATCATAATTGTGTTTTGTAAGCCACATTTTATATTTTTTGTGTGTTTGAATCTTTGTTTTTGAAATTTACTTGGTTTAACAGCAATGCATAATCACATATGTGATACCGTTATGCTATTGTTTGTAATTGTTTACGTTTTTGGTGTAATGCTTGCTTAATGTATGTTTATTGATGTTGGCTACTTGGTCTTGTCCCTGAAGTAACATTCTGTGATGTACCCAAGTCGACAGCTCCCGCGCTAACGAAAGCGGGAAAAACACGAACTCGGAACACCTGCGTAGTAACACAAACCTCGCACTCGACAATGGCCGGAACCCCTACGTTGTGGAAAGCCAGGTTGCACTCACTCGTACCCATGCTAATTATTGGAAAGGCGGAACGCAAATAATACGCTTAATTGAATTTGAAACACAAATAAAGTTTATTAAAGAACCGATCAAAAGTGTAAAAAATGAATCAAAAGGCCGAAAGACATCCTACAAATTTAGACAGAATACATTTAAAGCCAAAAAGTGCCAGGTTCCCCTAGAACTCGTTGGACAAAAGAACCGTGCTAAAGAAAATTCCGACTCACTGTTCACAGAGGTGAAATCTAGAGGGAAAATCTGGAGAATGAGAGGATAACGCTAAACACATTTTACAACACAGCTACAATAGTTATACAAAGAATAATAATCCGAGTAAGTAACTCTCGAATTGGACAGATTGAAATCTGACGTTAAACGTTAATACAATACAAACTTGATAAGTTAAAGGATGGCCATTACAAGTAGATTTAAAAAGCACCTTCAATCCTTTCTCATGTGTGAAAGATACATTCCGAAGTCTCTTACATAAAGTGCATAAAATAAACATCATTAATTAGCCAGACCTCCTCCAATCTAACAGGTATCTAAGATCCTGGATACGGTAACCTTAGACTAAAGTTGTCGTTCGAAATACATGCCGCTAAGTATCTTTATCACTCCGGCATATACCTCTGCAAGGGCGAAACGGTTAATTACACTCAAAAAAGGCCGATTCATACACAAAGAATTGAAGTCGCTAATCAATCCAAATGGGTTCAAAACAAACAAATGAAAATTGATAACTGGCCAATCTTCAACAAATCAAACAGGAACCGCTTTTACATTGAAAGCAAATTACACCAAATTCAAGAATCACTTTACCCTGCATTACAACTAGCTGAAGGTAACATAATCTACAATATAAATCAATTACAACTAAGTACATTACCTTTCTGTTACAGTGAACACTACCCTAACTGATTACCCAAAGCAGTCAGTAAAAAGACCAAAAATGAACCTGTGTGAACTCTAAAAAGCTAACTCGGCCAAAACTAAATCTATCCCCCATTTCCTCCCTATACAGACTACTATTGTTATAATTGCTGACATCGAAGAATGAATACATTGTTGAATAATAAACCTATTGTTTTTCATGGGAAGGCTATTGAATTGTGGCTCGGTATCTGGCAACAGTAGTTTAAACGGTGTCTCAATATACGGTAACGGAACTTCTTGTTTGAAATTTGAAAGCAGACATCTCAATTCATATAAGTTTTGATCATTTTATTTTAATATGTGCGGAAATTACCGATTCGTTTGATGTATGTATGTATTTTCTCCGTGAATGAAGCTGTCACGGGAGTGGTAAAAACTGTAGCCAAAATGAGCTACGAACCTAATTCCGTGATTGTCTTCGACATTCAACTGTAGACTCGAAACCCCGAGAAACCAGGGGCGGGTTACCTATCTTGCAGGACCGGCATTACGCTAATGAAAGCTCTTCAGTTTAGAATCTATGTGCGATAAATGAGTTACGATTCGTAATTTCCACAGATCTTGTTTTTGGTTAAATTTGCCTACAAGGCCATGTAATGTTCCATCTTGCTTTTAACAAAAGGACTTTATTGCACCAAAGATGAGTCACATCCTGTGTATTTCACCCTTTCTTAGAATCTCGGTACCTGCTTACCTGACCCATAATTCCCAAAACTTGTTTTTAGCCTTTACTGCTACTTTTTGTGATGTTATAATTTTATGGTACGCGTCCACATCATTACAAACAATTAATTTTACTACACAATTTGATATTAATTTGACGGCTGGTTTTTTTTATTGGTAAGTTCTTTTTGTCCCAGTCTATTTCTATTTTTATTCGGTGAACTACCATTTTCAAAGTTTATTTTTTCAATGTAATTTATTTCGACTTAAATTTTCGAGCTTTCACAATCTTAATTATTGCGATCATTATTCAACAAACTTTTCACAATTTGAGTGTTTTATTTTACGTTCCTTCCCTACTGTGCTTCAGATCAAAGCGTTGTCTACAACTAACGTAGGCGGCTCCTGCCTTAGATGTTTGATCACGTGCCGCTTTTCAAATTTAAGCGGGATCTTTTTGAGTTTTGGAGGGAATACTCATTCGGGTAGCCATTTTTAAACTTTGCCGGGTTGACTTATTTATTTCCGTGTTCTTGTAGTGTGAAGTTAGCGTAGAACCTGGGGGTTAAGTACACTACAGCTGGCTACGGCAATGGATTTTAGACGAACCGTGTTGATCACCTGCAGGGGCTGCAGGCGTACTTCGTTGGTCCGTAACTAACACAGCTGTTACCAGATAGAATAATGTGGTGGTTTACAAGAACATATATTACACTATATATACAGTCAGTAAAAGAACAACATATATGCATACTAAAATATATACAAAATCGGATAACACGTATCACACTACTATGGGTGATGAGTTGCCCTAGGCCTCAATCTGCCGACTTCCAGGGTTGATCCGAAAACGCTCGGCAGTTGGATATGATGCTAGGTTTTGGTGGGCAATGTACCTAGATGGCTCCGCCTACTGAAAAAGGGTAATAACAGCGTGGATTCTATAGTCGGTCCGTGTAAAGCACAGATGGAGGGAGGACCATTTCTATTCTGATTGAAACCCGTGCCCAGAAAACATCTTGAACTCCTGGTGAATAAAGATTAAAGGTATTTATAAACAATATTGTTGTATCGCGTGGCAGTCGCGTTACTATTTGTTGATGGCCTCGTTATAAAATTGAACTAGTGTCGTACTGTATTTATTTAATTATAACTTCTTGTAGAGAATGTTATACTGTATATTTAAATTATGTAAGGAGGCCTTGAAATTTTGCGTCAAATTGATGTTGATGGGCACAAGTTTCCAGAAGGATTTAGACCTGCGCCTGAAAGTCCTAAGCATATTAGCGTATTCCAGATGCGGCCGCAACCCTAAAGCAATGGAAGCCCAAGTCTAGAGCTGCTTAAGAGGGGCTCATAACCCAGATCCAGAGAGTCGGAAAGAATCTTTCTCTTGGTGTTAACGAGAAAAAAGCCATCTTCAGCGCGAGGGAACGCCGATGTGCGTCACCCGCCTCAAAACAAAATTCCTACGCTGCACATGTACCTACCATATGCTACGTCTCCCCGCTGTAATGCTTTTTTTGTACCACCGCAAGATCGAGGACAAATATCCAAGTGAAACGAAAAATCGCAAAGGCAAGCAGTTTAGCGCAGATTCTTTTAGCAATTGAATATTTTTGTAACAAATTGCCGCCACTGCGTCACCTTGGGAATATTTCGATTCAAATTGTAGAAATTATAATCAGTTCGCTTCGACTTTGCATACAGAAACCGGAAAACCTAAAGCGTGCCCCTATCGAACGAAAAGCTTTCGCGTATACAAATGATTTGGTTGCGAAGTAGGTAATCAATAATGTTACATGTTCGCATCAGACGCCTGACGTCGCTTGTTGCCATGAAGGGCGTCGGCACAAAAAATACAAATACATGCAACTCAAAAGTGCGTCTTTCATTCTATATTTAGATGAAAGCGTTAATTTATGCCTTTTTTATTAGTGCGCGCCGTAATTGAACCAATATAAAGAGAAACAGAACATTTTCAAAATGAGTGTGAAGGTACGTCTTATTTACATTATCGAAATTTATTACTCTTTTTTATCATCTTAAAGACGTCATTGAGAATCGCGCTAAACAAATAGCAATTATCGTCGTTTAAATATTTACTTAAAAATCGCTCCACCATTTTAATAATATTATCATAAGACGTATCCTCCTCCCAGAATTGAGCGGTCGCGTTTTTAGAGCGGCGAATGTGAAGAGATGCGTTAATATAGGCCACTTAGGACGCTAATCTAATATCCTTCTTATCACAATCGTTATTGACACTCTCTCGTTTTGCGCGTAGCCGACGATTTATTAAATTGAATTGTGTCAGCAGTGAATCTCGCTGTTTCAGATGACGAAGTATAAGCACGCCGAGTTTGCAGACGATGACACAAGTGTCGGAAGTGTGCAGTTCGGGGAAGGTACCCATCGGGTGAGTGTCGACACGACACTAACGAATTCTCTTCAAATTGCAGGGATAACGAGCAGTGCGACGCACATAAGGTACTACACGAGTACGAGCATGTGGAAGAAGCGTTCTTTGTTAGAGAAGGCCTTGTTGATTTTGGTGGTTACGTTAACTTTTGTTATTATGGTGCTGGCTTTCTTACTGGCGGCGGCCGATACACGAATTCGCGAGGGCACGGTGAGTCACAGCAATTTGAGTGGGTCGAGTGCAAACGAATGTCGTAGGTCTTAAACGTGGCAACGAATGTGGCGCATAAGCCGTGTCTGACCAAGAATTGTATAGAAATTGCCAGTTCGATTCTGCAGGCGATGGACACGGCGGCCGATCCGTGCGAAGATTTTTACTCGTACTCGTGTAACGGGTGGATCAAAAATAATCCAATACCGGAAGGTAAAAGTAATTGGGGTACGTTCATGAAACTGGAACAGGAGAATCAGCTTGTTGTTAAACATGTTCTGGGTAAGTCGATTATAGGCTCGCGAAATGACCGACAGTACAAACTCGAAACCTTGCAACAAGTCATATAAACAATTTAATATGCGGGGCTATAATTTGTTTTAAATTTACACTCAAATTTACATGTAACAATACCTAATTATCATAACCTAATTCTAAATGTTTAAAAACATTTGTGCAACAGGAGAACTATTATGGTACAGGTGAACTACAAAGCAGTGGGACTACTATCGTCATTTATAGGGTATTCAATAATGTTGTGGTCAGATTTATGATGTAAGAATGTATTTAAATTATGGACTGAAAATACGAATGCGCACTTACAAACAGAATTAATTCAAAATTAACTTAACTCAGAAGTCATTTTAAATGATACTTCTTTTACAAAGCAAAATCAATCCAAGCGTTCAAGCTAAATTTACTACTACTGTATTTGTTAGAAACGTTTTACCTAATCCAAATTTTAAGATGTTCTCTAAGTAAAATTTAAATGAAGATTCACATTGTGTTATATAAAAAAGAATAGTACCCTATAAACTCTCCTTTGCGTTTTAACAGGTTTTATTATGTTCTTGTTGCGCATTGCATTAATTGGAAGTCGGCTCACACCCGCTGGTTAAATATGACTTTGAAATTGTTCCACAGCCACATTCTTCTCTAGCTCCTCTCCATTAACATGTACATATGTGTCCTCTTCATGCACCCTAGCCACCGTCTTTTTTGTCCACTTCGCTTCTTTCATCTTGTTCCATTACCCGCATTCTTCCTTTTCTTGTTTTCTTCATCTTCTCCGTTTTCTTGTCCCATCTTCGTTAATTGCCTGACTTGCTTCATTTTATTGGGTTTCTTTGTCTTATTTTTCGGTTTTTCATTGTCTTTCCCCTTCTTCTTCTACTTCGTCTTCTGTTTCTTCGTCTTTTCCTTTTACCATTTTTCTCACACCCCCTCTTTTTCATCTTAATTCTATTCATCATGCTCCTTTCTCACTTCCATCTCTTCCCCTTTTTCATCTTCCTCTCCTCTTCATGTTTCTCCCTTTTCTCTTCACGGTCTTACCCCAGTTCTTTTTTTCTGTTCAGTTTTGTTCCGCTTCCGTTCCCGTTCTACCCTCTTCCGTTTTTGTTCCTCTTCCTTTTTGTTTCCGTTTCGTTTCTAGTTAATTTTCCAGTTTCCGAGTGGTTTCTGTTCCGTTCCTCTTC
>NW_022170250.1:14714662-14743308 GCF_008802855.1 Photinus pyralis
TATACCCTGTGTAAAATGACACGATTTTCAACTGCATATGCGGGGCTAAAGTGGATTATTTTTTCCCTAGGGAAAAAATGAAATGACGTCACGCAAATTAGGAAATTAACTAAGCCAATCACAAATTATCTTCGAAATGTCAATCATCAATTTGAACTTGAACGTAAATGATTATTGATTAACTATAAAAGTAACATTTCAATATTTCGGAAAATGTCATTATATAAATCATTCCTTAAAGGAAACTGATTTAATCGTAAAAAACCGTATGTAAGTACTGTAAAGAATTTAAATTTTACTTATCTACTTATAGGTTAGGTGATTTGGAGGTTAAGAAAACGAGACTATCTTTTTAGTTCTTACTCCCAGGTCTTTGTGGTCACTATTTTAATTGTAGTTAAAACCTACACATTTGGATTCAAGGTACGGGTATCAAGAAAACTATTTATTTGGTGCAAATTTACTGTTATCATTATTAATTGAAAAAATTTCTATTGAATTTGCAGCAGCAATTTCTATTCCTTTGGAAGGTATCTCGGGTATAACAGAAGCAGAATCGAATGGAATGCAGCAATTATTACATCAGGTGGAGTACCAGAAACACTACATTCACTATCAGTCTATCACTGTCCATTTTTAAAGTTCAAGTTTGATGGTTTTTGAAAATTCAATTATTGGTAGTTTTCGCTGTGTATGGATTGAAATTTTAAAAAAAAAACCCCAACCTGAGAGCTTTTTTGTAAAAAAGTTACATCGCAAAACTATTAATTAAATTTCTTAAGCAATACATTGAAAAATTATTTCACCAATTCGTCAAGTGGGATGAAAACATTGGAAGCCCCGAAAACCTCAAGGGTATGAACGCCAGAGATGTACTCACACTGGACATAAGAAGCATGTAGGGCGAAATTGATATAAAAATGAGAATGTAATTTCTATGTAAAACGAAGCTTTACAGCAGCGTAAGAACACCATAAACCAGTGGTACAAATCCGAAGAAATAACGTTGCAAACTTTTCTGAAAGCTCGGGTGTAGATTACCTTTTACGCTTTGACGAACGTTTTTATAAACTACAATTTGTACTACAAATGTGTTAGTTTCTATTAGTAAGGTACCTACATCTACATGTGTCAATTATGTAGGTGTACAATCAAAGAGTATAATACTCTGGTACAATATATTTTGCAGCAAAAAGGTACCCATTCATACATTTTTAGTAGAACTGTTGTTACTTTGTACGAATAATATACTCCCAGTAACTTATTCTCCATTTTTATAATTCCATCTTATTGATATCTTGATTATAAAGAGATAAACAGGGCAGCCTGCAGTTCCATGCAATGCAAATTATGTAACCTAGAAATTGAATGCTCTAATTATTATGTTTGTTTAGCAGCAACTTACAGTTGTTATAACACAACAATTACTCTTCTGTTTTTATAATTCTGCTGCTCAATTTGTTGAAAAATGCATATTGTACCTAGTTACTTATAACCTAACTTTTTAATTTATTTGTGCATCTGCACGATTTAAGATTACGAATCGAATACCACAGCTAGAAGCAACGCACTGGGCGAACCTGTTCGGCAACTCGATTAACCTCGGGAGCGGTGAGTAAGCTAGCTTTCCGTACGTGCTTTGTGTTTTGCGTATCTAAATGGCGGTTTCGACAATAGACTACTGTTTTTATAGTAATGATTATTTGAGGGGTATAGAAAAAAATAGTGTATTATACACGGGGAAAAAGCAAATTTTAGCGCTCACATAATTGCCTCCCTCCGCTACGCGTCGGGAGGCAATCCTTATGCTCGCGCTAAAAACACTGACTTTTCCCCCTTGTATAATAAATAGCTATTTATTAAGGGTATCTAAACATTACGGCGTTATTTATTATACCGTGATTTGCGCAATTACATTTTTCAAACAATTTTTCGGACTCCTCGTTGGAACAAAATGCTGAAAATTCAGTAACGCCAATGATGTGAGTCACAAGTTCGGCGGCATATCCTCTTCTTCGATACTCCGGTAAAATATAGATGTAATTCAGCATCTTGGGATTTTTTATGAATATCTAGAGGATCGAAGTTCATTCTTGATATTAGCGCAAATGCTGCAGGTTTCGAATTCAGGTACCTAATGTAGCAGTAGACGCCCTGATCGATGTACCACTGATAGAGAAAAACATCATCTATCTTTAAACGCTTTATCTCCTTAACTGCTTCTTTACCTCGAAATAATCGTATATTCGTCATCTTCTGAACTGAAAACGTATATCACTCTACATCTATATTTATATGGGTAGGTATGCAATAACGGAAGCAGCATCCGGTCATCGGCAGGAAGCAGCATCCGGTAAATTCTAATCAGCAGGAAACAGCGTCCGGTCGTTAACAGGAAACTAACATCCGCTGTTGTAAACAGGATATCCTAATCAGCAGGATATGCTAATCAGTAGGAAACGTAAATGGCGGGAATAGGAAGCAGCATCCGCTCTTCCAATCATCAAACCTTGTGTAGCTATTTTTAATGAGGTTTTCCTGTTTTTATCGCACTTGACGACTGAAACCCGTTCGAATGGGAAATTTGATAATAAAATGATCTCGATCTATAACTTATAATTTTATTATACATACTGAAGCTTCGCCATTACATCATTAGCAATAATTGACGGATTGTAATGTAGGATTTCCTCTAAACACATTTTTCTGTAATATACTTCTATGCACAGCTGATTAATTAAGTATCTAGCATCTTCGTATACATCAGCGATAGGCGCGGTCTCCTTATTACTTCTTTTCAAGTCAACCATTTTATTGATAAATATCCGGTAAAAGGTAGCGAAGTTATAGGACCCTAGTTGTTGTAGTCTTGAGTTTATTGCATATTTCATGTTGAACAACTCCTCAATCTCGTTTCTATGCATGCAGCACGATTGATTAAATTGTCGAATATCGATGGTGGTTATAATTTTATCCGAATCATCGGTAAATTTCCAGTTATAAAGTAAGCCTAAAGTGTCACTTAATGGTTCATAGTAATCTTCATAGTTGACGTCTTCATAGATGAGGTCTTCAGCAGACCAACATTTTTCTGTTTTCTTTGATCGATATAGCTGTATTTCGGTATAGGGCTGCCATTTTAAAAGATTGTTCCAATCTTCAACTGTCAATATGACACCGCAACCCTCGCTCTTGCAAGAGAGGCGTAAAACAGGTTCCTGATGAAGACAAGTGCTATAACCTATTTCAATATCCTTACTATCCCTGAGAACGTATCGTACAGCACCAATTAACGTTTCCTTTGTCGCTTGATAATATATTTCAGCTAATTCCTCTTCTAAATACCCGTATGATGTTGATGATGGCGATGTCGCAACATCAGACGATGATGTACAGGACCAGCAGTTACACATGTTATCGCCTTCACTCTTGTAGTTAGACTAAATTATAGGGAAAACTTATAGATGGTATGAATCAATAGCGTAGTGGAGACGGAAATAGCATGATGCGATTTAAGAACCTTAGCCTCCTTACCAGCAGGTTTGTCCTTTAGGAATCAATCATCTTGCTAACTAATACAATGGCCTATCCTACCAGGTCCAACGGGTTTGCCAATTAGTCCAGGTGGTTTGTCATCAGCTTGTCAACAGGTTCAACGGGTTTGTTTGTTTGTTCATATCGGTACCAAACCGGTTCAAAGCAGTTCGAAAGCGGTTCAGAAGCGGTTCAAAGCTGTTCGAAAGCGGTTCAGAAGCGGTTCAAAGCGGTTCAAAAGCGTTTCAAAGCGGTTCGAAAGCGGTTCAAAAGCGGTTCAAATCAGTTCGAAAGCGGTTTCCAAAGCGGTTTCATAGCGGTCCAAAGGCGGTTCACAGCTGTCCAAAACCGGTTCAGAGGTGGTCGAAAGGCAGTTCATAGCGGTCCAATATCGGTTCACAGCAGTTCTAAAGCGGTCCAACGGCTTTTTCAACTGATCCAAGGGTTCTACCTATCTGATCTAACGGCTTTGCCAACTGTTCCAGCGGGGTTTGCTAACTGACCTAAAGGAGGTGTGATCCTTTTAATTCCCATAGCTTGCTTTTCCGTAAAGGCATAAAGGGGTTCAGAACAGAGGACAGAAACCATTTGGTGTTGTGTTGTCGAGAAGAGCAGCCCTTCAACGATGTCTAAAGCGTGTAATTGGGGAAGACCTTGTAACTGTAGCGACTGTCGACCTGAGCTAAAGGAAAAATGTGAAATTTGCTGCGAGAGAGAAGGATACCGCGTTGGAAGTACTTTAAGAAAAGACAGAAAGGGGATAAAGTACTATGACTTTGAAACTTGTTGTCAACAATGCTATCAGGAAAATTATGGGGAGAGAGAAGAACGAATCTTTAACATGATGCTGCAAATTCTCGAGGATTCGATTAAAAATCCTCCCAAAAAGCCTCAACCTGTCCCTGTCTACGTTACCGAGCGAAAAGAAATTAAAGAGGTGTTGTGCAGATTATTCGGAAAAGAACTGTATATGTGTGAAGATGATAGATGTCGACGCAGAATACCACAAATTCTTGATAAACTTAAAGTGAAGATTGTTTGGGAAAACAAGAACGGCGGGAAATTTGAATATGAAAGTGATGAAATTGGATACGATCATACGACTGATTGGTTTGAACAGTATATTTTACCTGAGATAATAAAGAAAATAGCGGGACCTATTTGGGTTAAAACATTGCAAATTTCCCCTACATATAGATTACCTAAGGTCGTATATGTAACAAAGGGCTAAGTTCTCCGTAGAGAATGGTATAGAAAACATTTATAGTGAGGCTGATAATTTTTGCAAGAGACTACACTTCAAATTATTCTACGAAACTGTTAAAGTCGCTAAAGGTTGGTAATCATATATACCTTGAGGATCTATTAGGAGAACCTATAATGGGTCACTTCGATGCTGAAGAAATGTAGAAAACAGCTCATCCGAGAAAGTTTTAAGGCGTAAAGGAGACAGTTAGTCGTTTACTGTAGCAATACTGATATCAATTAAGTAGCTCCGTACATTAGAAGAATATGTAAACGAATTGAAGAAATGGTAATATCGAGATATCAGCGATGAAGAGGAAAGTGTGGAACGGAATAAAAGAAAGAGTAATGTGAAGAAGAAAATCAGAAGGAAGAAAAAAGAGCTGTACAATAGCAAGTTTTGCTTAAAAAGCTCGTTCTCAGACTCGTTTGTATGGTTTGACACAATGAAACAAAAAAATAAAATTTACATCTTGCGAGCTTGGTCCTATGCTTACAGAGAAGCAAGAAAGGGTCCGTGGGAAACTGTCGCATTAGATAGGTACCGCTTCAAATGTAAAATAGAACGCATTGCAGCTGTTTTAGAGCCCATATTATGTAATCGTATTAAGATGTATCAATTGCAATAAATTATATGAGTATTATAAATAAGTATAATAAACGTTAGATAAAGCGCAACAACAAAGTGAGCGTATATGATAGTAGCAACATGCTTCTAATTTACGTAAAGCTGGTTCTTCTTCCACCTCGGTGACATTTTGCGATAGAGTTTTTTTCGAATGAAATCGGCTTTTTCTTTTCCTTTAACGTATACTTGGTCTGATGATGATATTAACTGGCGAAGTATAATTGGAAACATGTAGGATGGCGTATGACCATGCTCCCATTTAATTCCGCGATGGTTATGGATTAGCCAGGTAGCTTGACGTTGTAAGCCATCTGCTTTCCATTATAAATATTGCAAGCTCTTTCGGTAAATTCGTTTCTTGTTTTAAAGACTTGTACATCGATTTCCCTTGACATTATGTCGTCGAAGGAAGACTGAATATTGATTTCCAAAATAACAACATGCATACTTGTCTGGCGAGCGCTTTTACGCAAATACCTACTATTCAAATATTTATTCAGTATAAAGCGGTCACATCATCCAATGCAATTTTATAGATAACGCGCTTCTTCGGTTCTATTGTTATCAATATGACACCTTTGACTTAAACGCCTACAAGTTCTAACGGTTTCCTGTTAGTCTTGCACCTATATATCCTCAAGTCTAACTATCATGTCCCGCAAAATTTCTAGAAAGAATTTATGCTTTTCCTATTAAAACAATGCAACTATATAGGTGTCCTTGAGTCGTAATCTTAAGCTACGCTTTACGAAATTATCAATGGCGGCAGCTCGTGAGTAAATAGAATATATAGGTATCGTTAAACTTTAGTTATAGCAAATTTTAAAATCTACTCATCTCCAGGGCATAACGATAGTCGATGTAGTGAAACAGCCGGCTTTTGAATAGGTCGAGGTAATACTCAAAAGGTATATGGAATTGGTCAATGAAACGAAAAGTATTCAAGTTTATCGTATCACCTTCAAAGTAGACCTCCTTCTAAAATAATACACTACCTACGAGCATACTAATTTTTGAAGGTCTTCAGACTTCGGGAACCCTCCGCAACGTACGCATTTTCAAAACTAATAGGATGCTTTGATCGATAATAATACAAATCTATCAGCGGCATGTACCAAATGTTTTACCTATATAATATCACGTTCTATAGAGGTATGGCGATATTGAATATAATGAGTGAAGGATGTAAATTTTTATTGTATGTTTATCTGCATACCCCTTTGTACCGAACTTCCTATGACATCGTTTGTCATAGCTGTGCAATCTGTACAGGTTTCCTATCTAAATGGATAGCAATAAATAAAACTCCTCCTCGAAACCGTTCGATAGTCAGTTGCGAAGAAAATGGAGGGTAAGAATGACCCCTTTTCTATTTTTCATCAAACTTAATGTATGTAATTTTTCAGCTCAAGGTGCGGCCATCATCTTTGGCCCATTGCAGACGGCCTATGGTAAATACGCCACATATCTATCACACGTTTAACCATATATTTGTAGAACGAGAACTCCGAACATATCTCAAACAAAAATATGGATCTGTAAGTACTTTTCATGCATCATACCGTATTTTAATTAGCTCTTATTTAGGAAAATGTTGCTATTTTACGGGGTCGGGGGGTAATCCCTGACTCCGTAAAGATAGAGGAAGGTAGCTTCCTGGGGCGGAGGTTCCAGGTCTTTAAGGACCTGGAACTACAAAACACGTACTGGGTGTTTTATGTAAGTGTTATCGTTTCAATTATAATGTTTACTTCAATGAATTTTTTTTTCCAGAACTAATAAACCCGCATTAAATTTTGTTTTGTTTTACTTATCCACTCCATTCTGACTAAGCCCTTACCTAAAATAATAAGATGTAGTGATTAGGGTGTTATCATTTCTTCCGTAAAACAAGTGTTCAGACACCTCCTCCCACCCAGCACGCGAAGGTAGAGCGCCTACTTAGAAATATGTACTATGGTAAACAAGATTATAGGTTAGAAAGGGGCCCTCTTACCACTTGTTGACAGTGAATACGGCAGGCCTTCATCTCTATCCTGGTTTGGAATTTAGAAGCTTGGCTTATCGCAGCATTCATACGTCTAAGTGTATTATGTTCAATAGGTGATCATGTCCAGTATTATGACACTGACTCTATAATCTATATATCAGCGGAAGGACAACCCAATCCGCTAACAGATAAATATTTAGGCAACTTAACGGCTGAATTAGAAGCTGAAGGTTCTGAGAGTTGGATTGAAGAAGAATTCGTGTGAGGTGGTTCAAAGGATTTCCCTATACGCCAACTACGCCCTGGCGTTTGGCGGCGTACGGACGGTGGCGGCACCGAGTACACTTGACGCGACAACAGCTGTATGTCGGGTGTCGGCTATGGGCTACTTCAGCTACTTGAGATGTACCGAGAATTGATTATACATGCTCTTTTTCGTGGTTCGAGATGCACAAGCAGTACTATTAAAAAGGTAGGCCTATTAGTTATTTTTTTTATACACCCTGTGTAGAGAAATATCTAATGGGAATCCTATAACGAGGCCGTAAACATCTCCAATAAATTGCATTATTTCTAGTGTGAATTTATTGCCTCCTGGGTGGTCATGGAAAGAGGTGTATCTAACCAATAATAATTTAACCAAAGCTATACAAGGTAGATCGACAATTCGGTAACTTGTTCCTCTTCTAGAATATACGCAGCTAAATGTCCATTTTACTATTTAACAATTACGTAATTATGCTATAATTGGGGATTTAATTTACAATTCAGGGTGATTAGACATAGGTACAATTTTCAGCAGGTCTATATTCAGCTTCAGCATTACATATTACAATCACCCTAAGTTTATGGGTACGGTATTGATTTGATTGAATGATTCATTAAAAATTAAAAGTGCCACTTATTTAGAATACTTAGGTTATACTTACATTATAGATTTTACATACCTAAGTGTCATTAATTGCGAGTGAAGCGATCGAAAAAAATTTTCGTCCTATTTGGTAAGCTTGAAATAGGCGGTAAATTGCATCTGGCGTAGAGCGCAAATGTGTAAATCCGCCGCTAGATTATACTTATAGATATTAAATTAAGAAGCTCACCTTATAATCAATATTATCGTTATATAAATGTAGATCCGAGAAAAATTGATTTAACTGAATACCAAACAAATTGATGTAATACATAATTCACAATGTTATCGCATTTATTTATCACAACTGTATTATTCTCTACTCCTGATCAATAAATGTGAAGTATAGATATTAATAATAATAATAAATCCGCACGCCGTTTAACCATGATGATGATGAAGTCAATCCTCCATTGGGGTTTGATATCGGCTAAAAAAGATATCAATGTAGGCTTTTTATTACAAAATAATTTTGATACTTACGGTCCAACTCTGATGTAGACTATTATTTGCTGAACAGCCCATATAAAATAATCGCCGAATAAATACAATAAAATGTCAATAAATCCGAACGCCGTTTAACCACGATGATGAAGACAATCCTCCATTGGAGTTTGATATCGTCTAAAAAGGTATCAATGTAGGTTTTTTATTACAAAATAATTTTGATACTTACGGTCCAACTCTGATGTAGACTATGTTTTCTGCTGTCAGCTTATTACTTATAAACGCCCATATAAAATAATCGCTGAATAAATACAATAAAATGTCACGCTTTTCATTAAACTGCAAATTATGCGCGCATGGACACGTATCCCTAAGAAAAGTAAATTATAAGCAACCAAAAATTGAAAAAGGGCTTACCTGATGTATATAAGCAGCCACCTGTCTATATATCCACATACACACTTATTGAAATCGGATTGCGGATGCACGCCGTTTTTAAATACTGCGGAACGTCGAATTTATAATTATATAGAACGTACTTCGCCGTAAAGATATACACATTTTTGTACTTTTTTGTACTCATTGAATGGAAAGATAATGTTTCCAAGCATCCTCGATGCACGGGAAAACGACTTTCCCGCATCGCGGTGTTTTTTAGTTTCCGCTGGAGAGAAGGGGTTATGCTCGTTCTTCGGTTGGTAGTACTTATTGAAGTCAACGAACGTCATGTCATGGTTAACTGTCATCTGCTGTAAAATCAATTAAACCGTTGGTTGAGGGTATTTAGTGCGATTAATCGGAAACAGACGTACACTAAGTTTTACGTAAATATATAAACAAGAAGTTATAACGCAATCAAATTATTTTTCAGAATTGGAACTCAAGAAAAAGTAAAATTTATTGTTAAAACGTCTTAAAATGTGACCAGTGATATTCTGCAACTATTGGCATATGCAGTTTAAGAAAGCACATCGCACTATGTGGGCAAGAGTATCGCAAATCTAAAAAACAAATTAACGAGTAAATCGCTCTGATACAATTTCCGAAAACTACTAATGTGATTTTCTGCCACACAATGAAAGCTATGTAAATCTTTTTTGGTGCAAATGTTACATTTTTACAAACACTTTATGGAACACTAATACGAATTTCTCAGATCATTTCCAAAATTTAGCAATTAGGTTATATGATAGTTTAGCACTATTGCATTTTGTTCTCAAATTTGTGTTGCGTTAGTTTTACTTAAAAATAAAAAGAAATATTTCTCATATTTTTGATATATTTTTATATTTTACAATGCTATTTTAATACAAAATAAATTCATTCTTTTAAAAAATCTTAACTAAAAATGTACATGTTAAAAATTCCAGCTTAATCGTTATCACTTTTGTCTGTTTTCTCATGTGGTAAGTTTTTATAAAACT
Organism: Photinus pyralis; assembly: GCF_008802855.1. Lineage (NCBI taxonomy): Eukaryota > Metazoa > Arthropoda > Insecta > Coleoptera > Lampyridae > Photinus > Photinus pyralis. Next base: position 14,724,841 of record NW_022170250.1, read on the forward strand.
GGTGATACTGTAATGGTAAGGCCTTTTTGCTACAAAGTTCCATAAGACCATTGTACTTTTTTTTGGAAATCGGCAACGGCCGATCATACGCGCATTTTAATTTGATGTCCTTGAAACTAATCGTTGGTTTTCGTTGACGATGATCAACAAGGATTCGGTTGTAGTATTGTTGGGAGTAATCTGTCTTGAAGAATATTGTTTTTGGATGAGTCTTTTCAAAATGAATAATTTTAATTTGGTTCCAGTTTACCTTTTTTCCATCTACATCAATACTGTAGTTTTTCCCTGTATTGCCACAAAGGACCTTTATATCGTAAACATCTCTCTGTGTAACTTCATAAACCGCATATGGGGGAGACTTTTTCTTGGAGAGTGCTATTAGGGGAATCCACTGAGCAGGTACATTAATAGTATTATTGCTTTTAAGCATCCTCTTTTTTTCTTTTTCTATTGTGGAGTGCATACTGTCGCCCTCGTTTTGAGTGTGCCCTGTTATAAGGTATTTATGTGTGATAGAATGAATGTGTTTCCACTTATTTAAGGCATAAAGATAGGTAGCAGCTATAAACTTATTTTTGTTCTGACCACAGCAGTTATCTGAGTAAAATATCATACTATGGTATGTCGTGCAAAAGTTAGACAAAAAATGTAAAACAAAACTACCTATTTCGTTTGCACCTCTCTTAGCGATGGTTTCATCCCACACATAACAATATCCTAGTTTCTTAACAATATTAAAAAATGTTAAATTTAATGTTGACAACTTACTTTTGTAGAAAAAGTCGGAGGTTGTTCCACATGGAGAAGGCAACACTGCTTGCAAATCATATACGGCAACAAGGACAGAAGGATCTAAGCTAGCTGCCTGTATATCCTTTTTCTTTTCCTCGCGGCTTAGATTTTTCTGTTCATGGTGAGTTTTGTACACCCTTTCCATGTCTTCCTTTTCTTTAACAGTAGAATTAATGAAAGCCGTACATAAACTGCACTGGTCCTTTTTAGGACTGTGAAACCCAATATTATACTCGTAATTAAATATACGGGCATAATGAAAGTATTTTACGTAGGGCTTGTTGTCAGTAATGCATTTTTCGGTGTACAATCGATAAAGTGTGCTTAAATTAAGGCTACCGTCAAAGAACTTTCTCTTTGTTTGAGCACGTAAATAGTGAGACTCTACTGTCGGTATTGACTCGATATGTTCTTTAACTCCCGTTACTAGATATTCACTAATTTTATTCTTCTTGGAATGTTTACCCCTATTATCATCTTTAAGAACTCCATTTTTTGTTTTCTTTATTGCGGTTCTTATCATCATGTCACTAATATTGAGGGTTTCATTGAAAAATTTCTTGCAAACTCTAATTTGTTTAGAAGCAACGGAAAAGTGATATGCGTTGTTCTTCTTTCGGTGACTATTTGGCTTTGGGTATCTGTATTTTGGTTCGATAGGTGTAATGTGTCTGAGTATGAACTCCCTTTGTCTAGTAATATCACCCAATTGCCAAAAGGATGTTAAAATGCGCTGACGTTCTTCAGTGGATAGATTTTCGCGGCACTTAAAAGCACATTTTTCATTACAACCACTACCTAACTTTCTTTTTTGCTTGTTTTTTCCAGTGGACGATTTATATTCTTCTCCATGGTTATGCTTGTATTTTCTAATATTTCGTTTCCATTTTTCTGGTTGTTGTTTTTTTTTTCTACTGCATAGGCCCTTCTCACCTTCATCAGTAGCCTCTGAAATTTCTTTCCCCTCACCTTTTTCAATAACTTCCGTATTTACATCAACAATCCCCTCAATGCCAGTTTCTTCTTGCATTAATTGTGTGCTGCCATTATTATCGAGATTATCATTTCCCTTTTGTACTACTATATCTTGTAATATTTTGATCGTACGTTCTTGTGGAATTTCAGAGTACTCCGTGGAACAGGATGCACTAGGTAACAGTGTGAAGTGTTGTGAATGGGCAAAGAACGGCTGTAAACTTATAAAACCAGCATTTTCATTTTCTATAGCTGTAGACTGCTCATACAACTTCACAGGTGTTAGTTCGGCATATACGGGTTCATACTACATTTACCGCAATGAAGGTATAAGTTTCACTAAATTGAGAAATAAAACTTACCTTTGGACTATCCTGATTGCAAATAGACTCCTTACAGTCGAATGTTCCATCTGGACCCAACTGAAGAACAGAGATATGAGTTGATACAATTTACAATGATAAATAAGCTAGGTACCTTATTTTGGATATCTGAACATTTGCTATTATCGGAGCTCTCCCCCAATTTAGCGTTTAACTCCACAAATTCACTTTCCTTTAGCGCCAAACTTACTAATAATTTCCCGCGAGACATAATTTAAACGTCCTTTATCTTAATAAACATGAACGGAAATGAAATAAAGTTTGAGAAACAAAATGATTTCGTTGCATAAAAAAGGCGCGTTTGAGTTGCGATAGTTTACGTTTCAACCGCCCAGACAAAACACAAGATTAAAAGTATCGTAACTCAAAAGTGATAGTATTGCACAAAACGTCTCTTACTTTTTTTGTGATGCTAAAGTATTTTAAATGCTATATAGGCTTGTTTGAGAACATTTTTAGTTACGATACTTTAACACATCATAGATTACACTTTTTGAGAGCACTTGCTAGAAAAAACAAAAAAAAATTTTTTTTTTACTTATGATACTCTTGCACTCATAGTACGACATATTAACACACACAAAGCTTCCAAGGATTTTAAATGTAACGAGTGTATTTACGCAACTCAAATATTCAGTGCAAACGATGCAATGCCGTGACCAGTAGTAGCACTCATTGCAAAGGCAAAATATGTATTAACCAAAGATGTGGAAGTTTTAAATGTGACCAGTGCATTATTAAAAGTGGGTAGTTACAAAATTATGTTACCAACCAAACATATGATTGTGTTACCAACTCATGATTAAAAAAAAGCTAATTTACAAAACTTTATTAATTTTGACCTTTTTACGCAATTCGTTACAAAAAATATTGTACCTAACTCTTTCGGAAAGAATTTTCCCGCATTCGCACTAAATGCAGCACTCCCTACGGTCGTGCTGCAAACAAAGTGCTCATGCGGGAAAATTAACTTACCGAACTTGTTAGGTAAATAACTATTCCTATTTCCATCATATTTCCCACCTTTTTTATGGGAGATTTTCGAACTTTACGCATTCATACACAATAAAACCCGTATATAGGTGTCGATATGGAAATGAAATGGGATAAAGTACCATATCAAATTCGCGAGCACGCGCTGCTATAAATAAACACTATCGCAAGATTGAAACTTCCCATACCAATTATTAGAATAATGACATCTGCGAACTCTGTTCTCTTTGAGGATAGCTTCTACGTCTTACTATAAAAAACCAGGGGGCTGCCTTAGACCCTAAGAGCTACTATATAAAACTAGGGGTAGTTCCTTGGGGATAGGATTAGGGGTTAGCTCCCCCACCCTACGAAATAGCTCACATCGGTATCTACAGCTCCTGACGTTGATGCTATAATTAAATACTATCGAATTATTGCGAGATTGCAGCATCCTCTCCCATAACCGCGGTTATTTTTTTCTCTAACTGATAACACATTTACATTCGTGCTTATTTAGCTGCAAATGTCGAGTGAGTAACATCTTCATATTGCTTTCACAACTTAATAGTTATTATTTTAGATCAAGAAATGTGCAATCATTTTTGCGAGGAGTCGAGGTAAACCTGCATGTATATTACTATACGTTTTAACCGTATATTTGTAGAACAAGAAACTACTATTATTTTCGGCGGGATAAACCCAGCGAGGTATAAAACCCCCCATGTATTACGTTTTAATTATATACCTATGTGTAGAACGGAGCGGGGATTTCCAATTATGAATAACAATGTCGGCATCCAAAAAAATAGGGGCGTTGCCGTCGTCGGTCCTCTTCGACGCAAATTTTATGTAAGTAGAGTAAGCGCTTTAATTGTAATAATAAACTTCAAATCGATATTTCAGATCTAAATAAAAACGCCCTACATTTTGTTTTTGTTGTTTTATTTCCCTACCCGCCCCTGTTCTGGTTGTAGGTTAGAATGGGGCCCCCTTGTGTATGTCTCTCAAATGGGGGAGCTACCTCCGAGATGGAATGATAGGTTAGAATTCTCCTCCCTTGCATCTCTCTCCTGAACCCTCGTATCTAACCGTTTGATAGTCGCATCAATCTAATAGAGGGAGCCGGTTGAAAATATACCTCTATATGCATTACGACGCCAATAGATGGCGCCTCCGTACCCTTAAAATAGGTTCGTTATAAATACAACTATCCAAGCATTATACCATAATAGTCTAATTAGCTCAGCGGTTATGCTATAGGACTTGTAATCCAATGGTTGGCGGTTCGAATCCGTTCCATTTAAAAAAAAATTTCAGGAGGTTCGATATAAATACAACTATCCAAGCATTATACCATAATAGTCTAATTAGCTCAGTGGTTATGCTATAGGACTTGTAATCCAATGGTTGACGGTTCGAATCCGTTCCATTTAAAAAAAAATTTCAGGGTACGAAGGGGTCGAAGTTTGAGGATTCCAAGATGGCGTCCAAGAACTTGAGGATTCCAAGAACTTGAGGATTCCAAGATGGCGTCCAAATGACGCCTGCGCAAAGGGGCGGGGCGCGCATGCGCACATCCAAACTGCTCCAAAAACACCCAAATGAACCTTAGAATTTCCCATAAGAAATAACATAGGATTTCGACCAAAAGTGGGCTCGAAGCCCCCTAGCTACTCTACTAGAATCCATAATTTCAAACAGTTCCAAGATTGGGCTACTATTTCAAAAGTTACAGCCCTTTGAATTTTTTTCGAAATTGGTTTCTAGTCTATAACTTTTGATTGAGAAGTCTGATCGAAAAAGTACAAATTGATTTGGATTCTACGCATCCAAATTAATAAGAAAAAGTGTTGATAGCGCGCATGAAGCCATAGAGCAATTAGGCAAAAACCACGACCAATCGCGCGTAACATTTTTAGTTACTAACGCGAAAATTTGTGCGGTCGCGCTTGATTAATTCCAGACAAATTTGCTTAGCAACAAGGTTATTCCTTGGTAGTTCTCTGGTCGCACTGATGACCAAGCACGAATTGATTAATTTCAATTTTCTTTAAGGTTCATGCACTGGTCTCGCTACGAATGCTTAGAATTTTTCCCCAAACCGAACCACCTCTATTCCGTATTAGTTAAAGAACGCTTACAAAATGGCTTCTCATTAACGCAGACGGCCATCTTTAATTTATGAATTTGATTAACTGCATTTGATTTGTGTATTTTCTCTTGCATTTTGTTGTCATAGTTGATTCGTAAGAACATTACACTAAAAATGGTGACCATATGATTAGTAATCATTACATTGATTAGAGTAAACGTTTGTTCTTAAGGATCTAGTTATTCTTCTTCGTCTCCATTTTCAGCATCATATGTAACGTTTAACAAGTATAAGAAAGCACTCTGATTAAGCGATTGATAGGTAGGTATAGGTGATAGTTGACGTACATATTTCAAACAGATATGCCTTCGTCTAATTTAAAATGACACAATTAAAATTTGAATTGTGAACTAAAACAGAGCATCTATTTATTATTATTATGGTCAGCCTGTCTTGTCAGAACTCAGGTCTAGCCTGGTTAACTATTATTATTATTATTAAAAAACACTAGAAAAATGTAAGATTTTAGATCACCTTCTTTAGAACAATGTAATGATTGGAAACCTTTTTCGAGAACTCCCGATTCACACAATGTGAACATTACAAGTACCTACACTCACGGTTATACAGTGCGTTGACTTCATGATCTACCTTACATTACCTGTTGTAAGTGTCGATTACCGGTTTGATTCATGGTAATTCAGGTCTACTCCGCTAAATCTCTCTGAAGCTATTAAATAATTGAACTCTGCCCCTTCTGGTACTCACCATACATCATTCACGATCAAATCACTTCCACTAAGAAAAATAAAAAAACTGGGAGCGCTAGAGATGTGATAATACTGCATAATCACATTGTTTACAATAAATTAAACGTTTATACAACGAAGTAAAAGAAACGTCTATATATACACATCACAACCACGGATGCCAAGCGGGATCCATTCGACACAAATTGTCATGGCTGCTGGCGGCTGCAACCAAAGTTCCGATCTACGAATAAAAAACCATCGATTACTCACTCACCAATTCTACCGAATTACATACTTTGCTATCCAATCCGTCGAAATGAGCGAGACTGTTAAGTCTATTATTGACCGCCGCCACTGCCTTATTTACAACCGTGATTAACTGCTCGCTATCGGTCAATTTCTCTTGATTGTTCGATTCGCCGTCGTCCGATTTTTTTATTCGCGACAGCACCATTTCGTCTCGCAATATCGTCTTTAAAATCGCTTGAACCTGAAAGACGACACTACTGACTCGACGCGCTTACGTCAATATCGTACAGACCTTGAAATTTGGATAGACGAAGCACCTCGCGGTTGCGATCATTGCGGCGGTTAGGGGGCCGTTAACGCTAACGGCCGACAGAAATTCGAGTATATTGGGAGTCAGTCTAAATGGAACGGGCCTAGTTGTGTCTAATTCACCTAGAAAAGTACAGGTAAGTACGCGCATGCGCAGGACTACCTCTTATTTATAAATATGTGCTGAAATGTCGACTATAATTTATACTAACAGAAAACCGAGCAAGGTGTTTTCTTGAAATTTTAACCATAGACCATAAACCAGTTCTAATCTAAATTGAAGAGTTCGAATGTGTAAGGGCAACCTACACCTACTTTCCCTAATTTTATGTGTTGTGTTGTTCTCCCAGTACCCAGTGAAAAGCTATGACATACTCCATGAATTAGGACCAGATAACCCTACCACGCAGCTACATTATATTCTCCTGATACAAGAGTTTAAATGAACATAGTTCTTTTGAGTTTATAAAAATTATGTTCTCCTGGTAAGCAGAGGAAATTTACAACAGACACCTTGTGAATCAGGAGCAGCAACACCTCCTCGAACATCATATTCTCCTGATACTAAAGTACAGGTGCACAATCTTAAGATTGGAAAAACCATAACCAGAGAAAATTTACAGCATTTCTCTAACAGATAGATCGGGAATTAGGGGCAGAAACACCTCTCGTCCTTGTCCTTGTCCTGATGTAAAAGTATCAAAAATAGTGTTGAAAAATTTGTTTTGAGATTAGAAAAAGACCTTATGCATTATGTTTTCCTGGTAGCCTGAGAAAATTTACATTTTCCTAACAGACACTCCGTGAATTAGAGGCAGAGGCACCTGCACGAACATTATATTCTCCTAATACAAAGTTTAAACGAAAATTATTCCTTTTTCAGAACCAGTACCCCCCCCCCCCCCTACCCACCGCCACTAACAAAGTTTTGGACAATTCTCCACACTATGTAGTTCAAAATCAAAACCATAGAAGTTGGTCATTTTTTAAATTAAACAAAAAATGCCCTGCAAAGTGAAGCATCTGAATAACTCAAGCAGAAGAATTGTAACGATTTGAAGAAACAAAAAAATTTTTTAAGATTTTGAAGAATTTCGACAACAATTCGAAGAAATTAAAGAATCCAGAAAATTGAAAAGACTATTTGAAGAATAGGAATGATTTTTAAAAATGCGAAGATTAAAAAAATCAAAAGGTGAAGAAACCTAACATTTCACAGAATCTTAAGGGCCTATACGTAGTCAGCAGAAAATATAAAGCATCGATAGCATTCTCCGAAACTGAAGCATTTAAAGCATAAGAAAAATTTAAAAAAAATTGAAGAATTCGAAGAAATCTACAGATGAAGAATTTGAAAAACGATTTAGATTTGAAGAATATGAAAATAATTGAAAAAATCTGCAAGTGTTTGAAGCACCCAAGATGAATTCGAAGAATTGGAAACTGGGAAAGTGAAGAATTTGGAGATATGGAAGGATTCAGTAGTGCTAGAAGATTTACCTCGAGCTTAGAAAAAGCTCATGGATAAACAGACCTCACAGAGTATGTTCTCCTGGTAACTAGAAAAAATTACATTTTTTTAACAGACACTTCACAAATTAAGAGCAGAGGCATCTGCTCGCTATTATTCTTCTGATACGACAGTTTAAACGAAAATAACCCCTTGAGATGAAGAAGATAGTTCCTCGTAGATTCTGTTGCCCTGGTAATCAGAGTAAATTTCTAACATTTTTGTACAGTATACAATCCATGGATTATGGGGGGGTCTGGGAGGTATGTAAAAAGAAAAAAAATGTCCCTACATCTGTCATAGAACCTTCGAATACTGGGGGGTATTTAATATGTTCTGTCTTAAAACGCTCAGCCCTAAGGACTGAGGTATGGAATACTCCTAGTATACAAAGGTCTTATGACAGTTGTAGGGAAATTAGTTCTTTTTCCTAGGGGGGAGGGGTGTTCCATACACCCCCCCCCACCCTCGGTTTGATACTGTTCATCCTTAACACCATTATTTTTTGCAGGGACGTAACAACTTAGGAGCGGGCCCTGGTGCAACACCAAACATACGGGCCCCACTGCATCATTAAAAAAAATCACTAGCATAATAGTTTATTGAACAATGCACAAAAACGTATGGCTGAACAATGGTAACCAACATGATAACATAAATTCAATTCAATATAAGACAGCTACCATACCTACATACCTTCTAATACTGCCGATTTGTAATTGTAACCCAGCATCAACGATGTACGTAAAAATAAAAGTTTTGAGCCTTAACGATATACGATTCGATTAATGAAAAACTAACACTCGTGAGTTGGGGCACGCACAAACTGACAAACGCGAAAAACGAAACAAACAAATTATTTAATCCAGTGAGCCAGTGTAATAATTTTTAATTTTAAAACCTTAGAAACACAATTTAAAATAACTTCGAAGCGAAGGGTAAAGTAAAACTGCCATGCAAGTGCAAGAAAAGAAATGTTCTTTAAAATACGCGTAGGTAGCAAAACAAACGAACGAATATGATTTATGGTTACTGAACTAAAATTATTAACATCAAGAATGCCGCATCCGGCATCGGCATGAGGCATCATATAACACTTTTTACTGGTAAATTTGCTTAAACGTGATGGACGTGTTGTAAAGGGATTAAAATGAATTCTTAGAGTCGGTCCCTACCACAGTGCGCTTATCTCTTAAAGGAAGGATTATGATTCATGAAGGTCTGCCGATATATTGCTAAATTTACATTTTAACAGAATAAGTACAATAATAACCAATTTCTTAAAATCCTTCTGTACCCCATATTTTTTAGTAATTTCTTGTTCTAACATTATACCTTTCATTGATTATGTAACAGTAACATAGAAATAGTTTAAACAAAGTAAACGCCGGGCCGGGCCCCTTCGGCGCCCGGGCCCTGGTGCGTCGCACCAGTTGCACCTCCTGTTGCTACGTCCCTGATTTTTTGAGAGTCGCAGATAAAGAGAACCCATTTCTTACAACTGCCATAAAACCTTCATATACTGGAGAGTATTCCATCCCCCCAGACTGGGGTTCTGGGGGTATGGAATAACCCCCTCCCCCCGAAAAATAAGTTTCCCTACAATGGACTTAAGACCTTTGTGTACGGGCAGTAATATGTTCTGCCTCAAAACGTTCACAGCCCTATAAGGACTCTTTCCTCAACTCTCCAAAAATGCTCGTGTTAAGTAAAACAATACCACACCGGGGTTCTGTGGGGTAATCCAATACCCCCCAGGAAAAGAGAACAAATCTCCCTACACCTGTCATAAAACAGATATTCCATAACCCCTTAGAACCCCTGTGACAAGTTCTGCCTCAAAACGTTCAGCCCCAAGGACTATTTCCTAGACTCTCCAAAAATCGTGGTGTTAAGTAGAACAATATCAAACCGTAGGGGGAGGGGGGGTCTGGGAGGTATGGAAAAACAAAGCAAATTTCCCATACCCCCCCGGGAGGAAAAAAAACAAATTTCCCTACATCTGTCATAGAACCTTCCTATACTGGGGGGTATTTAATATGTTCTGCCTTACTCCCTCCAGGAAAAAAAAACAATTTCCTTAAAACTACCATATCACCAACTGTCAGGTACTCCCCAAAAATCATGGTGTTAAGGACAAACAACACCAAATCGGGGGTCTGAAAGGTATGGAATACCCCCCACCCCCTGGAAATAGAACTAATTTCCCCTACAATTGTCATAAGACCTTCGAATACTGGGGGGAATATTAGACCTCCCCTGGTAACATGTTCTGCCTCAAAACGTTAAACCCTAAGTACTCTTTCCCCAATTTACAGCATTTTTTGAACAGATACTTCGGAAATTAGGGGCAGGAACACCTGCTTCACATTATATTCTCCTGATACAGCTCTTAATAAAAGGAGTGTTTCCTTGAAGTTAGAAAAGACCCCCTCATGGATTATATTCTCCTGATAGCCAGACAAAATTTACATTTTTCTAACACGCAGAAACACTTCCTCGTACATCATATTCTCCTGATACTAACGAAAGATAATCTGTTGAAACATTTGTCGTGAGCTTAAAAACAAATTTCCATTTTCCTAACAGAACAGGAGCAGAAGCACCTTTTGTACAGGGTGGCCAAATAAGAATGTGAGGTACTGTATCTGGGAACCTGTCCATCGTAGAGGCTTGCGGTAAAAAAAGTTATTACTAAAACGGTCACGAGAAAAACCTGGAAAATATTTTTAAGTTTCTGAAATGGCGCTAGGGGGCGGAACTGCCATCTGGAATCTAAAAAAGTGATTTTTCTGTGCATTTCGCTATATTAACTCGGGTTAATTGAAAAGAGTTATTCTTTGGCTACAAATATTATAATATTTGAAGTTTTGTTAGTTTCACATATCGCCGCTTGAGGGCTATTTTGACATTCCGACAGAAATGGTTAATTTTCTCAAAAAATTAAAGGCGATGGTTTGATTTTTTTTTCATGAAAAAGTAGCTAAATGATGCCTAAGCAAGCTCGCGAAAACCGCATCTCGATATCTTGTTCCTAACATAACATTTAGGCCAAAAAAAAATTGTATACCCTCAAAATTCTATTTTTTTAAGCTAATTTTTCTCAAGATATCGAGATGCTGTTTTCGCGAGCTTGTTTAGGCATCATTTAGCTACTTTTTCATGAAAAAAAATCGAACCAATGCATTTAATTTTTTTGAGAAAATTAACCATGTCTGTGGGAATGTCGAAAAAAGCCCTCAAGGCGTGATATGTGAAACTAACAAAACTTCAAATAGTATAATATTTGTAGCTGAAGAATAGCTCTTTTGAACTAACCCGAGTTTGTTTAAATCGGCTCAGCCGTTTCGAAGATACAGGGTGTTCTTTACGGAAACCTTTGAATACCCCCCACCACTTCATTTTTAGAGATACAGGAAAAATTGTTAAACAAAAATTGTTCAGATTATCGTCAACTTCAAAGACCGGATATTTTTTGTTAGGTTAATATAGCGGAATTCGCAGATACATCACATTTTTAGATTCCAGTAAAGTCACTAGATATAGAAAGTACCGCAATCATCCGCCATTTTTGGGCAAATTTTCTGCCAACTTAAAAAAATTGACAAATAAAATCTGAATAGCTGTAATTTTTTCTAACCTAACTTCATAGTACTGTCATGTTTTATAAAAATATATACAGATATCTCCAACCCAAAAAGAATACCAGGAAGGAGAATATAAACAATATACGTGCGACCGCGATGGCTTTTGCAAATGGCGGACAGTAGTTTCCTGTTCCAGTGGCGTACCTACCTTACAGTTGTAGAAGGATACAATATAAAGAATTTTGCACGAAAACAATCTAAACCCCCATGTGTCTACTACGCCTATGACTTTTTTTTAACTAACCTCAAACTACATTCCGATAAAAAATTTGTAAATTTACATGTACTATATAAAAATAATATTGGTATCAATACTTACATATGAAATGTAATTCCCAAACTTTTATTTTTTTCCGTTTTGGAACAACCACAAGCACAACAACTAACCATTATTTTATGTCACTGCAAAAACCCCAACAAAAATGAGTCATAAGTGGCTTTTGCAAATGGCCGACTCCCGTCCCACTCTCTCTTGTATACAACCTGAGTAATACTCCTTCCTGGTATTATTTATTCATTGCTCCAAACAGATGGAACAATCCCTAACATTAAAGTTACTAGAATCCGGTAACTTCCGCCATTTTTGGGCAAAAATCATGTGTTCTCTCTCTAACACACGAGCCCAATGGATTGCGGTACTTTCTATATTTAGTGACTTTACATTCCAGATTGCAGTTACGCCCCCTAGCGGTCATTTCAAAAACTTAATATTTTCCAGGTTTTGCTCGTGGCACTTTTTTACCGCAAGCCTCTACGATGGATAGATTCTCAGATACTTACCTCGCATTCTTAGTTGGCCACCCTGTACATTGTATTGTCATCATAAAGGAAAATAAGATGTTTCTTTTGAGCCTAGAAGGAGACATCCTCGTGGATTGTGTTTTCCTCATGACCAGAGACAATTTTCAGTATTGGGCAGACTAACAGCTCCTCGCCATTATATTCTCCTGATACATGCTTAAATGAAAATAGTGTTGGAACATTCCCTTGAGCTTAGAAAAAGACCTCATGCATTATGTTCTCCTAGCAGACAGAGGAAATTTACAATCATTGAGTGAGCTAAGAACAGAAACTCATGCTCGATATATAGTCCTGCTATAAATTTTGGAAAATGTCGCTGAAGCTCTTTAGGGATTGTATTCTGGGGGGCAAAAAAATCACAGGAGCAGATACACTTTATTGAGCGTGTCAAAAATAAAGTGAAGTGAAAGTATTGCCATGGACGCATGCGCGGGACGAACCTTCTTGTATCGTGTCAAAATGTGCGCATGCGCAGGACCATTTTGTTTTTTTTTGAGTGAATAAAAGCAAAGCAAAGAAATGCCAACCTCCTTATCTGTACGCAAACAAATGATTTTTGTTTTTGTATTTTCGCGCACTAATTTTTGTCCAACTGTTACAAGTGGGCGTGGCTAACTCTCACCTGTACTATCGTCGACGTCAAACTTAAAATACGAAATATTCACAAGACCAGAATCCTGATGCATGTACATCATGTCGGGATTAAGGCGGGTCAAATGTAAAACATACTCCGCGAAACAGGCCAACGACAACTGTAGGGTAAACTGAAAGTGTCGTTCGTTAGTAGGCGCGAATATTCCGGACGTTACCTACCATCTTCCGAAACTGCCAATAGTCCGTGGCCGATTGAAAAGTGGCGAGCGCCCATTTCCTTAACATGTTTCTCGGTACCATTATGTTTTGCACACCCTTCAGTATGTCACGATACACCTGGTGGCTCGCCTTGATACCTCTACTTTGGATTGTTGTAATTAGCAGATTCCAAACAAAAATGCAGTAGAATTGGTAGAATATCGAGGCTTCTTTAATTCAAAGTTAATAAGGAGATTCAGTTCCAATTCTAATATTTTTCTATTGTCAAAAGATTACAAGTCAACAACAATTTCTATAACAACCAACACAGTTTTTTTTTTACAGCTACTATCATGAGGCCTAGTACGCTTCGCTGCACTATCTTGTGCATTTCACAATACTCTCAACACTTGCCCTTGAAATGCTTAAGACCTATTTTGTGTTTTTCAAACTGCAAATCCCAATGCGGCTTCGCAGACTCTCAAACACAGCCACCGAGTCGATCCTCTTTGTCATAATGTCCGCTAGCTGATTCTCAGTTGCGACATGCTCAACATCTAATCGCCCTTCAGCTACCAAATCTCGAATCCAGAAGAATCTTACTTCAATGTGCTTCGTTCGTCTATTAATCAGCTCACTTTGAATTAGATCAATACAGCCGATATTGTCGATTTTCAGACTTGGCTTCGTCATCTCATCTCTCCTTTTTGTGTCATCCAATAATTTCTGTAACCACACGACATCCTTCGCAGTCTCACCTGCAGCAATTAGTTCAGCCTCTGCGGTAGATTGCGCTACGCACTGTTGTTTCCTGCTTGCCCAGGTGACCGCTGTTCCTCCAATCAAACACACGACACCTGAAGTTGACTTTCGGTCAGCCTGATCTCCTGCATAGTCCGCATCTGAATACGGCACCAGCTCGTCCTTCTGCCCCGCCTTATAAAGCAGACCCAAATCAAAGCTTCCTCGCACGTACTTCATTATTTGTATAACATCTCGCCAATCTCTTTTGGTCGGATCAGCCACCTTCTTTGCAGCTTGATTTACCGAATATGCAAGATCTGGTCGAGTATAACAGGCGGCATACATCAGTTTTCCAACCACCGTCTGGTACTTCTTCTTCATTTCCTCCTCCAGACGTGGTGTTTTGTCCTGTTCTCGATGATTTGCCCCAGGTAGTCTCACGGAGTTGCACTTCTTCATCTGGAAATCTTGCAGCACACGCTCCAGGTACGCAGACTGGTGGAGAAATACCGCACCATCAGCACCGCGCTTAATCTGCACTCCCAGATAACTTGAGACATCACCAAGTGTTAACTGAAACTCAGTTTTCAGTGCTGCCAGCACCTCCTCAATTTTCGCTTGCTCTCTTCCAAGAATAAGACCGTCATCAACGTATAATAGCAGCAATGTCATATCATCTTCTCGAATATAAAGACACGGATCAGCTTGGCTACGCTTGAATCTTATCTCAGTCAACTTTTGATGGATCTTCACGTTCCAGCACCTTGGAGCTTGCTTCAGACCATATAGACTTCTTTTTAGACGCCAGACTCGACCGCTTCTGTCATCGAAACCTTCAGGCTGACGCATGTATACCTCCTCATGAAGATCACCGTTCAGAAAAGCTGGCTTTACATCAAATTGGCTGATTTTCATATTATACTGCGATGCCATCTGCATTACGAACCGGAAAGTGTCTGCCTTGGCCACTGGAGAAAAAGTCTCACCAAACTCATCTATGCGCTGGCGACATCCTAATGCAACTAGTCTTGCCTTAAATCTTGAGATTGAACCGTCCTCTGCAAGCTTCAGCTTCAAAACCCACTTGGCTGGTAGCAGCCGTTTACCTGGTGGCATCTGCACGAGCTGGAATACCTGGTTGTCGATCAGCGAGTCAATTTCCTCCTGCATCGCAAGTTTCCACTCATCCGCATGCTCGCTCTGCATTGCCTCCTTTGCAGTCTTTGGTTCAGGAAATGCAGTTATCATCGCTACTGCCACCAAGTTAAGTTTCTCGGGAGCCTTCAGATTCTCACGAGGTCGAAGGTTTCTAACCGGAGCATCTTCTGGCACTGGATCTGCCAGGTCTTCCTCATTAAGCTCCACCTCGTCATTCAATTCGACTGGATCTAGCTCAACCACCACTTTCTCTGCTTGCCCTTGCTTGACAGTCTCATCGTCCACCTCAGTGTGGATCTCTAGAGTATGCACTTCAGGAACAGCCTTTGCTCGTTCCTCCACATTTTCAATCAATGGACCTGTCAAGAACTTCACATGCTTGGACGTCCACACCGTGTGCTTGCTTGGAAGCCAGACTCGGAAGCCATCATCACCTACGTACCCAACAAGTCTGCCCTCGATCCCTTTTGCCTGCATCTTCCTGCGTTGCGTCCGATAATCAAGTACAAAGCATGAGGTTCCAAATGGTCGCATATGTTGCACCGTATGTCTCTTACCGGTCCACAGCTCTAACGGTTGCTTGCCCTTGATTTGAGATGGTGCTGCCCGATTTAAAGTGTATGCTGCTGTGACCACTACCTCATCCCACAGAAACTCTGGCAGACCCGAACCGTGCAGCATTGACCGTGCAGCTTCTTGTACCGTCCGATTCTCACGCTCAACCAACCCATTCTGTTGAGGAGTGTACGGCATCACAATCCTGTGCTCGATTCCCTCAGCACTCACCAGTTGTCGCACCTTCTGGTTATCAAACTCCCCTCCGCCATCCGTCTGAAGCTCTTTGATGACATGCTGAAGTGCCTTTGCCCGTGCGATGAACGTGGTCAGGTGTCCCACCAACTGGTCCTTTGACTTCATCAAGTATACCTGTCTGTAACTGGAGAACTCATCCTTGAAAACTGCAAAGAATCTCGATCCCCCTCTGGCAATTGGCTCGATTGGTCCACAGACATCCGCATGAACTCGGTCTCCTGGAGCAGTAACATCCTTCACCCTCCTTCCGAAGCTGACTCGATGGAACTTCCCTTTCAAGCAACCTTCGCAGTCACCGCAGTCATCATCTATGTCTCGGATATTCACCCCTTCGTCCCTCATCAACTGGAGCAAGTCCTTCTTGTTAAGATGTGCAAACGTCTTGTGCCACATCCTCAGGCTCTCCCTCCGCTGACTCAGCAAAGCTTGTTCATGGTTGATCATTACAGCTGGCATCTTGACCTCGAAGTTACTCATCTCGCACATCGAGTTCACCATTTTCCCCGCCAAGTACCTCTCTCCCATTGGAAATCCTCGTCTGTTCTTCTTGTACAAGCCCCACTGCTTACTATCTCCCAGCTGGCACATATCAACAAACTTATTCAGGATCATCCCTACTGAGACGAGATTGGCACGAAACTCTGGAGCGAACCACATGAGCATTATCCAGTTGTGCGTCTGCCCATCACAATTCACGACCATTTCAACTGTTCCCATACCCACTGCATGACTGATTCCATTGCCCACCGTCACCGACTTTGGTTCACTGAAGGGTTGATAGGATTGGAACATGTGAGGTGATGAAATGAAATGTACACTGGCTCCACTGTCTATGTACCACGGTTTAGCACCTTTTTTGGACTGAGGTGTCATCGCCAATTCACCGCTGGCTGCCATTGCTTGCCCGAATTCTGCAGCAATCGCCAGGTTACTTACTAAATTAGTTTTCTTACCCTCTTTCTTCCCTGGACAGGCCCTTGCCCAGTGACCCTTCATCTGGCAATGCCTGCAGACATCATCTGGTTTCGGCGTTCTGGCAGTTTTCTTTCCACTGGAGGTGCTCGACCTACTTGCAGACGACTTTTTTGCTTGTTGTCTCAGCACAGTACTCGCCACCAACCCGTGCACACCACTGCTCTCTGCCTGTTGCTCGCGCTGCTCTCTGGCAACCAGCATCTCAACCAATCGATCGTATGTCTGCTTCTCCTCTGGTTGCGTGTCCCATAGATCCAAGAAATCTATGTACCGCTCCTGAGGTAGACTGTTCACCAGCATGAAGTTCAACAAAAAGTCTGGTAGAACAACCTTTTTCTCCTGTTGACTGGCAATCTGTAGTTCCATCCAGGTTGACTGCACCCTTGCTGCATGAGTGGTTACGTCCTCTTCATCAGACTTCCTCAGCGTCACCAGCTTAGTCAGCAACCGATAAACTCGACTCGACGTCTTCTGCTCGTAGATGGACAATAGTTTCTTCCATATTTCGTATGGGCTAGTACATGCTGAAACCTTGAACAGGCCCTCATCAGAGAGAGTAGATCGCAGGCAATGCCTAGCCATTGCAGCCTTCTTCTGGTACTTGGCAAGCTTCTTGGTATGCTCTGCAATCGCTGCTGCATCCGATTGTGCTTCCAGACTCGGTTTTATGAAAGACTCCTCAATAGCATCAGCTACATCGGCGATAGTTAGAATATCCTCAATTGACATCTTCCACTCGCTCCAATTCTCGGCTCCTTTCAAAGGTTTTACATCTATCTTTTTCATATTGACTGAATTTCTACTTAAATCCGGCACTCAACAAAATTTTACCAACGTTACAAGACTACCATAACCTGTTGTAATTAGCAGATTCCAAACAAAAATGCAGTAGAATTGGTAGAATATCGAGGCTTCTTTAATTCAAAGTTAATAAGGAGATTCAGTTCCAATTCTAATATTTTTCTATTGTCAAAGATTACAAGTCAACAACAATTTCATAACAACAACACAGTTTTTTTTTTAACAGCATACTATCATGAGGCCTAGTACGCTTCCGCTGCACTATCTTGTGCATTTTCACAATATCTCACAACTTTAACATAAGGTCAGGTACTTTTGATGCTATAGATTTGTCTATATGTTCGCCCTCATTCCACACTAGTCTAAAATGGGAAGTGGAAAGTGATTTGTACAATAGTGACCATTTCCCAATAATTATTACCGTACGAGGTAATAATCCTGCGATTAAGTCTGCGGTTAAATTTAAAATTCAAAAAGCTAACTGGGAAAAATTTGTTACCCACCTTGTAGTCCCGAATGAGGAGCAAGTTTGTCTTAAAAGTCTTACATCTGCTATTTTGGATGCAGCGGAGGCTAGTATACCAAAATCCAAAGATCGCAAAAGGACTAAAATGGTTCCATGGTGGTCTCCAGAAGTAGGAGAAAAAATCTCGTTAAAGAAACGAGCCTTACAAAGATTCCGCCATCATCCAACATTGGA
>NW_022170250.1:14743408-14748101 GCF_008802855.1 Photinus pyralis
AACCAAAAGTACATGATTTCATAAACCAGCCGATGCTAGGTTTCCGCTTATTGTCCTTTATAGAAGTTGTGGAACAAAATGACACAAAAATGCGTACCCAATTCAGCGGAGTTGGTCAGTGTTATTTTGTAGGTTTCAACCAGTGTTTTTCGAGTTCAAAAAGTACTTACTCGTCTGCGTTTGCCAGTTTTTTTAACAAGGCAATATTTTATTTTCACCAAAAATGTACCTTGCTCATTCAATTTTAGTATGAGTTTCTAATAAATGTTCTTTTAAATAAATGAAACGAAAAAAATTAAATAGTAGGTACTTATGTTTAAAATGTGCATATTTAATTGATAAAAAGGGCTTTAGTATTTATGTAGTATTGATTCATAATTCCAGAGTTGTATGTTTCATTCCCTGCATTTTGCGATATAATTTTCCCAAACAGGTATAATTACTTGATTTTTTATAAATGACTGCGATCGGCAAAATATTGTTTTTCTTTGAAATATTTGCATTTCCAGTAGTTCAAGCTAATATTTCTTTACATATAAATTGTCGGTCTAGAACCACTAAATCTTATACTTTTTAAGGTATTTTTTTCAAAAATTTCCGGGGGAGGACCCGGACCCCCCTCATCTTTTCCCTCCCTTTCCGGGATTCCGCCCCCACCCACATATTTCTATTAATCCGTCCCTGTATATGGTATCAACAAGACGAAAGATGTAGGATCCTGGCAAGAGTCAATCAATTGATGATTATCAATATATTATTATTATATAATTAGTAAATACCAAATCTAATTTGGGATTTATAATCGCGCATCCCTTGTATACCTATACAATCAAAACGAGACGAGAGAAGAAAAAAACTGTTTATGCTTATCTCACCTTGAATAATAAGACACATTTATTATAAAGTAATTATAGGTATCTGGCGAGTGGACATGTGAATGCTGTTAGATGGTTCTATAAATACCTAAACTGTTTAAAGTTGCTTGTCCAATACTGGTTTGTCTAGCTATACCTACCCTTATAGAAAATGTCTACAGACTACTAGCCTGCAATGGACACTATAGCATGCCTATAGTACCTACTGGTCAAAATAATTAATTATAGTATATAGTGCATAGTTATTTATTTATTATTTGGGGATATGGAAAGTTAACAAATAGTGCGTTTTGTTGTTTAGACGTGACGTATTTAATGAGATCCAAACAAAATAAGTGACCTTGTCGTAATTATCCTTGTCCATTCGACAAGTGTATAATAATTTCCATTTCTGTTCGCAATTGAAAAATCATGTGAGTTAAAGAGATAATCTGATATCCGAGTTACAAAATAATTCGCAATGTAATTATCCACACACGAGTTATACTTATTTGAGTTGGAACCGCGTAGTAGAAGCAAGGTGTCAAAACATTAAAACAACTTACCCCATTTTCAAATAGCATATCAATTATGGGTTGCTTTATAAATCCATCCCTGTCCATATCTCTGACATGTGGACCGATTTGATCTACAGCCAATCTTCTCACTAAAATGTCACTGTATTATAAACAAATTACACGCAATTGTAGTGTACCTGTTTCTTTCATCATCTGTTCATCTTCCGTTAAATATGTTAGGGGTTTGGGCGAGTCCGTGACCTGTGTTGCTGCACTGGTTTCTGTTTGCTGCAACTTCGATGAAGTAGTCGTGATAGTTTTTTTGTAACTTTTGGAGAATGTCGGCAGCACCTAGGTAGTACATTATTTGGGTTTTACTTAACGTACCCATAATAGCTACACTTTAAGTACCAACCTGTTTGGTCAAAAATGTACGACAGCTGTTCATTTTGGATGATCAGATTACTACCGTAAAAACCACTTATCCAGTCGAACGCTGTTGCTGAAATGTAACGTGAAGTAAGATGTAAGATAATAAATATCTGCGACTTGCGAGTAGCGACACGTACTATGTTCGTAGCCGACTATTATCTTTATTCGAGACATGCCCACTCCTCCGTTGCGTCAGGTCAGTTTCATTGTTCTTGTTACTCTTCTCCTACTTCAGTTTACCTGCTCCAAATAACTTACATAAATAGTTTTACTATCTTTATTTCAGCGCATATTTTCTTATCATAACATTTTTGTCACAAGTCCCCAATTCACAATACAAGCAATTTCACAAAATGTTATCGCTTCATAATTTCACGATTACCTTCACTGTGATATTGTTGACCTAAAAATGTGTATTACAAAAGTGGGGTCGTAGAAGTAACGGTGGGTTTGAGGTCTATTTAGGTAGGTATTTTGAAAAATTAATACGGTAATACCCCTCGTTGAAGGTGTCAGTGTGTACCACTTCTTGAAATATTCATTATACAGGACTTTCTTTCAAAAACGAATCACCTTATATTGTAATGTGTTGAATTTTTCTAAAAAATCAAAATTGGAATAACACTTCCTTTTAGTATAACCATATACCTTGCCAGACATTTAGTGGACCTTAGTTTTAGCATTCACCCTCAACTACTACAAATTTAAAATTATAATATGCAGCCCCCATCGAGTGACACATCATTTTAACGGCCATAAAATTCTCTTTACAGAAAATCAAACAATCACTGTTTGGGTAGGTATTCTTTGAAATCCAATTGTTGGGTCGGTAATGGCCTAATGGGCATTCAAGAAGTTTTAACAGCGGAATTATATTACAATCTATTGAAAGAAGTGATAGCCCCACAGATCACACTCTTTGGAGAGTGGAAAACAATGAAGACATGCTACTAGACGTATAAAATTTGCAGTTTCAGCAAGATGGGGCTCCGCCACATTATAATCTCCTGTCAAATGGATTGGAAGAGGAGGTCTCCTACCCTGCACCGGAATTCTGATTGTTATCAGAATTATATTTGTTTTCTTTTGTATCGTATGCATGTATTCAGTTGTAAGTAGCTAATAAAAGTCATTATTATTATTATTATTATTATTATTATTATCTAATCTAGTCATTCGCCTCGAGAACGTCATTATTACTTTTACGATTCTAAGGTAGTAGTGGGAGCGGCCCGTGAGAACAAACGGCCTTTCGTATTAAAATTGTGCCACTTGGAACACATGATCCCTAGACCTATTGGAGTGATTTGAGTCGCAGAGCAGGAAGTTCCGTCCCTTAGGATTGAAAATGGCGCCAATTTTCAAAATTGAGGCGAATTTCAGGAAATATCTGTTTTTAGAGCGATTTTTACGTTTAGAGTGACGTTTACGAGGTTGCCGAGGGTGAAAACGACAAAAACTATATCCGAAACTAATTTCTGTGTGGGAAGCATGATTTTATGATATCTTTAACGTCCGACAGGATTCGAAAGTTTGTTGGAAAGTTTGACCGATTTTCGTGGTTGAGGTGGCGTTTTTGAGATTCTTTTGGGTGCCAAAAAAGACCTATTAAAGACCTTTTTCTACAATCGATATCCAAAGTAGGCATTTGCGCTCCTATTTGACAACGCAAACGTCACAATTTTCGAGGAATGTCAATTTGTCGCTTATAAGCGACAAAATTTAAAAAAAACGCTCGCTCTCCAAATTATAAACTATAAATCAAATATGCATTGCTCAGAGTATCCAATGACAACGAGTAAATGACATCTTTCATTTGGGCATAAGATTAAAATAATAATCTATATTTGAGTGAAAAATTTAAATTTTTGGAAATATGTGAACTGCTCGATTGTAGAAAAATCTTGTGTGTAATTCGAGCGCAAATTGATTGTAGATTTCAAGAGATTAGCGCGGCAAATGTCTCTTTCAATCGACAATATATCATTTTGCGCTCTTAATACACAAATAGCTATTTTTTATGAATTTTTAAGTATTTTGAATAAACAGGTCGAGGTAAACTAAGTGCAAAGGTGAAACTTATTCATTGAATTTGGTTTTTAACTAAAAATTGTTGATTATTGAAACGTATTTACAAGTAAAAAGATATAAGTCATCAAAGGGGAATGCCCCATCATCGCTCAGATCTCCTGTTGAACACATGACCTGCTTGATTGGGGACAGGAACTGCAGTAATTTATTTTTGGTACAAAATAAATATTTTATTAGTAGAGGATTTCTCCTGTGCTTCGGAGTCATAGAGAACGGTAGTAAATTCTTCCAAAGTTTTAATTGTTTTTTCTGTTATTCCTCTTTGTGAATTGGAGAGTTCAAGTAAAGCTGGTGTCACGTCCGGGCGTTTCATCCATGTCATAAACGCCTTCTTGTTTCCAATAGAATTGAAGGAGTGCGTTTGGGCACAACCTGTGTAACAATGAAAGCCTCGTAGGGCTTGTGAATTTTCTTCTCCAAGTGCTAATACAATAAAATGAATCGCTATATATCGACGCTTGGCCCCAACACCTGACATATATCCTTCTTTCAGTCCGAGTTTTTCAGAAAAAAAACAAAATATATATGACCATCAGAACGTCAGTATCTCAAAACTGGACCAGGATGTTCTGGGCTCCATGCTCCACCATATCTTTCGCATGGACGATGATTCGCCCGACCGCCTCTTCTTGCGTAACTTGTATCCCATTAAAAGGGAAAACGTTCTCAATCGTAGGAAAATGCGGCTGCAAGTCAATTTGTGAGACCATGAGGTGCTCATGCTTATACGAAACAGCCTTCCCTGCAACCTACAGAGTTTCTAACTGCCAAGAACACTGCAAACATTGCAGCCGAGTA